>NC_142104.1:1527500-1745000 GCF_056152115.1 Neolamprologus brichardi | reverse complement strand
GGCTGGGAAATATCTGTGAGTCACTGACGACAACAACCAGCGAACGTAACCGTCGTCTTTTCTCAACGTCTAATCTTGTTTGATGAATCGTCCTAAAATGAAAGTTGTGCCAACGTCGCAGGCGTAACGTGTCCGTCTGCTGGCTCCACCTCATCAACAACATCTGGAAGTTCGTGTTGGACGTGCGTCCAAAGGAAGTTTGTGTACAAGAACTGGTTTATATTGTTTTTGGAAACACAGCACAGAATAAAAGAGATTAAAAGTGTAATAACAGAGCCTGTTAGTCTCATGTGCGTTTGGTTCCTTCATTGCGAGCTCGAACGCTCCTTTAGAGCAGATCCATGTTTGTAAACTCGTCCGTTTCTAGTTTCAAATGCAAACATTTTACTTGCACAGCAGCAATAATTAAGCTCAGGGAGGGTGGGCGACATGCAGAGTGGGTTAGCACACTACAGTGTGAACTATCCGAGCTTAACCTTTCTGAAGCCTCTGTCCATGAAGTCGTCGTGACCTCTGACCTTTATTTTTGTGTCTGTGAAAACGATTTTTTAATATTTCGTATTCTGGGACAGGAAATGAACATTTTCCACTTTGAAAACTTTGAATGTTTAATTCATTTCAACCATCCACAGATCACAGCTTGGGTCATACACGTCTCCGATTTTTACACTTCATTTGTAGTTTTTTCATTAATAACTAAAAGGAGATATTTTATTTAACCCCAACGTTTTTTGCGCCACGGACCGGATTATGCCCGACAATATTTTCACGGACCGGCCTTTAAGGTGTCGCGGATAAATACAACAAAATAAAACTAGTACCGGTACCGAAAAAAAGAAGATTTATTCATAACACACGTGAAAAGACCCAGGAAAACCGAGTAAACGATAAAAACGATAACAAAATAACACTGAAAACCGATAAAAACCCTGAAAACTATACATTTCACACCTGAGCCTCAACTCTTGCGGCCCGGTACCAAACGACTCACGGACCGGTACTGGACCGAGGCCCGGGGGTTGGGCACCGCTGCTTTAAATCCTAACCTAATTTACTCTTTAAACCAGGCCTCGAGGGCCGCTGTCCTGCAGGTTTAGATGTTTGATCCAACACAGCTGATTCAAACAGCTAAATGACCTCCTCAACATGTCTTGAAGTTCTCCAGAAGCCTGCTAATGAACTAATCATTTGATTCAGGTGTGCTGACCCAGGGTGACATCTAAAACCTGCAGGACACCGGCTCTCGAGGCCTGGAGTTGCCCACTCTTGCTATAATAATAATAATAATAATGGATTGCATTTATATAGCGCTTTTCGAGACCCTCAAAGCGCTTTACAATGCCACTGTTCATTCACACACTGGTGGAGGCAGCTACAGTTGTAGCCACAGCTGCCCTGGAGCAGACTGACAGAGGCGAGGCTGCCATATCGCGCCATCGGCCCCTCTGACCAACACCAGTAGGTGGTAGGTGAAGTGTCTTGCCCAAGGACACAACGACCGAGACTGTCCGAGCCGGGACTCGAACCGGCAACCTTCCGATTACAAGACGAACTCCCAACTCTTGAGCCACGATCACAAATGCTAACCCATCACCGGTGACGGGTTTGAAGCGTTAAAACGGGCTCGGTTAGGTTCATCTGTTAGAAACATTAAGAGGTTCTTACACGCTGCGTCCTGAGGGCCGACTGCTGCTGTCGGGGAAAACCTGACATGTGGTGTCGTTGTTATTTATGGTGTTACTAATTTATTTTTACACACACACACACACACACACACACACACACACACACAGCCACACCTCTCCCTCTGATCATTGTTTTTATGTCCCACCTTCATCTCGGCTCCATGACATTTGGTCCTGTCTGATTCGCTCGTTGTGTCTCTTGTGCGTTTGTCTGTATATGTTGACTTGTTTCTTGTTTCTACTCTTTTATTTCTTCTGATCCGTTCGGTCGTCTCTCAGCAGCACTTCGGTCAAACTGGGTTGTTTTTAAATCTGCTTTGTAAATAAATCAGAGTTTGAGTTTAAGCCTCATTTGCGATCGCTGCCACAGAGGACCCCGCCCAGAAAACCCCTCTACACCATCATCACGACTGTGGGAGCAAAGCTTTCATCCTGTGTGCACAGTCTGAGATACACTCGCGCCTTCAGCTCGGCCAGGTTACGAACATCAGCGTCACAGCTGCTGCTCACGTGGATCGTAGTGAAACGATGCATTTACCTGTTTCTGTTCCTCTGTACAGGAATAAGATCAGATTTTCTTTAACGACAGGGAATCGTTGCTCTTTTCCTCTACGCGTTTCTTTCCTCTCAGCTGCATCTTTCCCAAACAGACGAGCAGCCTTTTACTGCGAGCTTCAAAGATCTTGGCTACAGTTCAGCAAAGAAAAGCTGAGGAGAAAAATCTAGATCAGCCAGCCAGAGCGAGGCAGTGAGGGAGGGAAAGGGAGAGGAGGAGAGGAGGAGAGGAGGGGGCACGAAGGAGGAGGTGGTCAATAAATTTCCACGGGGAGAGCGAAGGACTGATGAGGTGGAGAACGCTTCACGGCTGCGGGATCCCAGCAGGGCTCGGCTGGGACTGGAAACTGTGTCAAGGACGACTGAGGAAGAGACGGATGAGTCAGGAGCTGCTGCACGCGCACGTGTGCACCGAAGTCGATTCCTCGCTGACACACGAGGTCATCGACAGCAGCCTTCTACTGTAGAGACGCGGGTCGATATAGAAACTACGCGCTCTCCGAAAAACAAAATCTGTACTCGCTCCGCCAGAGCTCTTCTAAAATCCAAGCTCGGCACTGATAGCGAACTTCTTGGGGTCATAGCGGGGAATGACGGCCGGAGCTTCAACCACGCCCACGGTTTATTTAGAAATGAACTTTTTCTCCTTTTTAACATTGTTGGTTCCATCTTTGATTAACTGATGAGGTTTTTCACTCCTGATTATTATGTTCTGGGGGAAGAATAACAAGAAGAATATTTTCATCACTGTTGTCCATTTAAAGTCAAACAGTAAAAGAAAGAAACTGAAAAAGTATGAACGTGACACACAGATATATGCTCGGCTCCATCAGCGACACACCTGCGAGTCGAGGTGCACAGGAGCACCTCTGTGACGGGGCCAGACTACTTCCTGGTGTCAGATCGGTGATAACATGACTGTGTGGGCACATACGAGCACTTTTTCAATGATGAGAATATCTGTGTTTACCTTCAGGAGTGTCACATCGCTGTAATCGGGCAGCGTTAGCTCAGTAGGTAGAGTGGTGGCCCCATGATCGGACGGTCGGGGTTCGATTCCCCTGAACAGCTATCCTGAGGTGCCCCTGAGCGAGGTACCGTCCCTACACACCGCTCCCCGGGCGCCCAGTGGCTGCCCACTGCTTCACTGAGTGAATGGGTTAAATGCAGAGAGGAGTTTCCCCACAGGGATCAATAAAGTACACTTTCTTCTTCTAATCACATCACATTTTTCCGTAACGCTGACGCGTGTGAGCCAATCGCGTGAGAAGCTCGCAGTTCTTGTTTGTTTTCAGTTCAGTGTAACTTGGGTTTTTTAATGATTAAAAGTTTCCAGCTTCATCACTTTCAGTTTTAATCAGAGTGAGATGCTAACGTCACGAGTTAACTTTTCCAGTCTCGTGTTTATTTTGACTTCACCACCTTCGGTGAAGTTTTCAGGCTGTGTCACGCTGAGAAACCAGCAGATACGTCATCGCTCACACGGGTTTGTTCCGTCCGCCGTGGCGTCCAATCGCACTGAGAGCGTTACAGGAGTGGGAAGTTTAGATTACGTGGAGTTTTGGGAATATTTGATTCTTTATTTCCTTCTGTCAAAAATAGACTCGGCGCATATTTTTAGCAGCACGCAGCAAAGAGACGGAGATGCTGCTGTTAGCTTTGTTAGCAGTGGTCGGATCAGCCGACACTCTGTCTGTCCGGCGTCTGGCTGATGCTGTGAGGCCACAGTGTAACCACCGCGCTGCCCCCGGGGGGAGAGCTCACTGTAAAATGTGAGTTAGCTGGTTAATAAATTAAACATCAACATCTGAGCTGTGAAACTGAACCAGCTGAGTTTATGGAGCCTGAAGTCACATGGGCAGCGTTTCCTGACAGACTCCCAAGTTAATACACTGTTTTATAAAAATGAGTAGACGTAGAGGAGATGAGCTGCTCCCACAAAGTTTTAAGTCTTAACATAGAGACTTTTGTGCTCCTATTTCCAACACCAGACGTTTCAGCTGAACTGGCACACTTTCACAGAAAGCGTCTGCACAGCTCCAGCGAACGCAAACTGCTCTCAGATGATGACGGAGAAGTCGCGACATGTGAGCTGTTCATCTGAAAGCCTCCCGTTCTTCTTCTTCTGCAGTGGTTTCTCCAGTTTGCCGACTAAATGCGTCATTTTGCGATTCTGCTGCCCGGTTTGTCACAGACACACAAACTATTCAGTTTCTTGATGACACACACACTTGATGATTATTTGAATCGTCAACCATCCCGCCCACCAACCCAACACTTATTTCTACTGTAGAGGAACAGAGATCTACTCTGGGTGAAGCTGAAATGCAAACAAATGTCTGACAGCGCAGATTAAGTCGATATCAATCGTCTGACCGTGAGCGGGACGCACAACGAGTCTGAAGTGCCGAAATGTTTTCTTAAGAGGAAAAAGGCGAGCTTTATGCAACCAGGCTTAAAATCCCCACATTCCCGTTTCCTCTTAAACAGCAACACTTCCCTCTGCAGCGACGGGGTGGGGGTGTCCTACAAAGACGCCTGAACGTCCGAACGCTGGCGGCATTATTGACGATGCGAGCCGCACCGGGATGAACCCGGCTGGCCTCTGCCGTCGCCCGGTGCGGTTCGCATCAGTAAAATCATTCAGTGGCGCTTCCTGTTAAAGATCTGGGTCGCTCGTCACCGCTGGCTCGCAGAGGGAGAGCTGATGCAAAACAAATGTTTTCATAAAGTCGCTCAGTGTTGAATCAGCATCGCTCGCTTCACTGCTTTTTCTGTCTTCCCCCTTTCTTCCTCCCCCAGGACCGACTCCGCGGCTTTTCTCGCAGCTGCTTCACATTAGGCCTCGATGATTAGCGCTCGACGCCGCCCGCGTCTTTAACCCCTGTTACAAACGGTCGGCCTTACTAAGCTCGCCATCGAGCCTGCCGTGTGCTCTCCCTCAGCTGCGATGGCAGATAAGTCCCACCGCCGCTCGGGTGCACGCCGCTAATCGAAAACAGCAAAGAGGATCAAACAAAGGACTTTTGTTAAGGTGCTCGCAGAGTTTCCACGGCTCGGTCACAACACGCCATCACTTCTGCCGTTAGCGTTAACCAGAGATGCACTTCGACCCAGCAAAAACAGACGATACAACGAAGACGCACAAAAAACATGTTCACTGCAGCTCCTGAGAAACAACTCCAGAAGTTATGGATCAACATCACTTCAGCTTTACGATGAAAACATTTGAACTGCTGTGATCAAAAACAAAAAGTTGATTCTGTCGATCTGAAGCGTGGCGTCACTCATCCAGGTGACCAAACACAACATAAAGTGCAGCTTTTACTTTGAAGGCGACCACAGTCTCCGTTTCCACGTCGCACTTTCAGTTACTGCTCAGCGGATAGTTTGTGTTTGCAGGCGAGTCAGCGTCTCTTATTGGCTGCTGGGGCAAAGAAATGTTGGCGAGGCTTTCAGGAAGTGCCATAACCCCCAACAACCACTCACTGACTGAATGCACGCTTCAGGGGGAGGGGTTTCAGCCTGAGTGGAGTTAAAGTGGGTGAGGGTGTAGCTCTCATCTCCAACAGGTGTTGGATGACGCTGCGGTCAGGCCAGGTAAGTTCTGCCCTGTCGATCAGGTGTAACCGTCTTCTTATTGAAGCTGCTGAATTGCAGCGATGCTCAGCCTGGACGCAGAGCAGAGATGCGGCGGGCGTGTCCGTACGAGCTTCTGTTTATCAGCTAAAACGGCACTTTAGCTTTCTGCTCCTGATGCTGAAACAGGAAATGGAAACTGTTTCCACGGTTGGAAGGACACCAGTTGGTTAAAATAACCATCTGAGGTGAGATCAAACTAAAACGAAACAGAACGTCACGTCTGACGATGGGAAACATGAACACGAGCACGGACAGCGATGCCGTCTCATTGGTGATGAGGAAAATCAATCGGTTAGGTTATTACCAAATGCAACTGAGGCTAAGTGTCAGGTTGATGGTTTGATCCCTGGCTGCTCCTGGTGCATCGCTAACGCTTCCTGCACGTGACCAGCAGCCGGGCTGCGACACTGCACTGTGCAAACTGACCGTCTCCATGATGTCCAGCTCAGGGCGGCTTCATCTGATGAAAACGTTTTCATATCATTTCATTTGTGAATTGAGAAGCACAACGTGTAGCTGTCTGCCTCACACGAGTCGGCTGAAGTCGCGCTCTGTGTGCATGCGGCGTGTGGGCTGCATTTCATAAATGATCGGGCAATCCGAGCAGCATCAGATAAACATAAAACGCATGGCTGTGCAGAGAAAAGCAGCAATGACACTGACACGAGCAGGTGTGATTGCAAACTGCAGGTGGGCCCAGTGGGCGTGGCCATCGCCGTGTTATTAGTTTCCTTCTTTCTTTACGAAACGCAGCCTCTCCAACACGAGGTCACACATAGATAAGCAGTGATCTGCAACAGTGTTTGTGACATGAATAACTCAACAGAACGTTTATATAATAAGAACAAAGCCATAATCATCAGAAGTGTTTTACCCAGAAGTCTGATGAACGCCAAGAAATCCTCCTAAATCACTTTGCTCCGTTTAAGACGAGATGAATCAGACTCCACGCTGTGATCGTTTATGTGAGCGCGGCAGGAAGATGTGAGCTGCAGGCAGATTTGATGTGGTTAATCTCTGCGAGACAACGTTTTCTAGTTAGCCTCCTGCAGGAGCTGTTAGCATGTGACAGAAGGAGAGATCCTCGAGCGACTGACATCAGCCACCGAAGAAACGCGGTCGATACTCATCGCTGTTAAAGTGGACCTCACCTCCTGCTGTAGCCAATGTTTCTATGAACTTTACAGGGTTGGAGGGGGTGACAGGTGACACTGGGTGAATACATCAATGCTGCCTACTGAGAATCACCTGGATCAATGTCACGCAAACTCCACAAACAGGAAGTTCGATCTTCAGTGAGGTGATGATGCTCGCCGCCATGTTTGTGCCTGCAGTGTTTCCACCTCCGTGCTGCACCACGTGTTCACCAGCTTTGCACAAAGACACGGTGGCTCGCGCGACACACAGAGCGCTTCAGCACGTGCAGAACTTCTGTGGTCACCGCTCGTCCTGTTAAACTAACAGAGGTGCTCGTGTGCTAATGCACTGCAAACATTTAGAGCCAGCTGAGACACAGAAAGGATCAACTGACCAAAGCCCTCTATAAGCAACAAACCTGAAACCTGACGCTCACCTGGAGAGGAAAGCCTCCTGAGGCTGCCCGAGGACGCGAGGGGAGGGGACGCGGGTTAAAACTGAGCTGAGCTGGAGCATGATGGGAGGCCTTCATTTCCTGAGGCTGCTGTTTCCAACAGCTGGCAGGAAATAAGGAGGGAAGGCAGCACAATGCTGCGCACACAGCACAGCAGCTGCCTTTCCTTTATCTTTCTGCTTTCTGTTACTCATTTAAAACAGTCGTGGTTTTGGGGAAGCACACACACACACACACACAGACACACACACACAAAGACAAACACAGCGTTTGGTCCTGCAGCCTGTGCAGCGTGCCATCATGTGGTTCACTGGAAAATGATGTTTTCCACATCAAATGTTGCTTTTGTGTGTTTGTGTGAGAAAGTCGTGTGCACGTGTGTGTGTGTGTGTGTGTGTGCACGTACGCGCGTGTGTGGATGTGCACGTACGCGCGTGTGCACGTGTGTTTGGATGTGCATGTGCATATGTGGGCGTGCATGTGCGTGCGTGTGCATGTGTGTGTCCTTCTCCAATGACTTGCTCCAGCGTCAGATAATAATGGGGGTTTAATCAAGGCCAAGCCTGGTGGGGTTTACACACGTTGGTGCGCCGCTGGCAGCTTCCTCCCTGCCCGCGGTCCAGTAACAGGACAGGAATGATGGCTCCCACATGGCCCGAACACTCGCAGAGAGACAGAGCATGTTTTCATAGATCTGAGAAGAACAGAAATTGTTTCCACCCCGCCTGCCACCGCTTCAACTTTCTGCTTAGTCATCAGGCTTCTCAGAAGAACGCCGCGAGATCCCCGAAGAAACGAGCTGACTGTGCTGATTCCAGCGTTACGAACATCACGGTTACAAAGAAAACAGACGATCTCTTCCCTCGGGAGATTTTACGCTGAATCGATCTGCGGTGAACACCCAGCAGCTCTCTGCCGCTTTCTCCGAGTGCCGCCCGGGACGGACGAGAAGGCTGGAGGTGTTTCAGAGAGGCAGGGGTCAAAGGGCAAAGAAACAAACTTATCTTAATCCTGACAGCTCGACAGCCAGCAAACAAACTCAAGTTTACAGGACAGGAAGCGGCTGTGACACGTTCAGCTGTTTCACTGTAGCAGCCTCAGAAGTGTGAAAAAATCATTTTCACCAGTGTGATCACCGGTGAATGAAAAACAATCCCCTTTACTGGGATATAACAGGACACTGTGGGGTTTTTGTTCTGTGCTCAATGTTTCCTTCAAGACGGAAAAACTCGACGCCGTCAGCAGGAACGAGCTTCCTCCATCTCTATTAAATGTTTCCTTTCTTCCATCTCAAGGAAAACAAGAAGTGGAAGAAGCTGAAAGAGAAGCTGGAGAGAATCCACACGTCGAACAAACGACAGACGCAACAGGTTTGTGCAGAGAAAGCACCGTCACGCAAGAAAAGTATAGAAGTGCGAAGACTACGATCCATGATGGCAACCGACCAGTGTGACCCGACGCGCTCAGCGATCTGTCACTCGACAGCGCCGATCCATCGCAGCAAACATCAAAGTTATTCTAGTCAGAAGTTGCAACATCCATCACTGACGTTTGCTTCCTGCGCCTGCTGCAGCGCTCGAGGCTCCTCAAGCAGCACCACTCATTCACACCAGCGCTTCCTATCCAACGCTCGCCGTCCAATTGACACACAGCGCAACCAGGGCGTCAAGCAACCGCCAACCTTCCAACTAGTGGATGACCTGCTCCGCCTCCCGGGTTACGGCCACCTCGAGCAAAACAAAAGCAACGATGTGTCGTGAGCATCATCCAGCCTTTGCCACCAGAGCTGCAGTCACATCTGCTCCAAGTTTAAAACATCACATCTGAGCGCCGAGCCAGGAAACATCAGCGAGTGATTGATGATGACCAGAAATCATTACCAAACGTAAAACCAGCAGCTGGAGGGAGCACGCCGACCTGCAGCAGGACAAACCGTGGAAGTGAAGAAAGACTTGTTCTTATGTTATTACTGTGATTTACCTTCAGTCACAGCGGTGTGAGGAAGTGACAGACCAATCCTAATCACTATTTGGGCCACCGGTGTTGGCTGTGAGTCTTTTACAGCTGTGCAGGAATCTGTCCCACTCATCTTTGCAGATTTGTTCTAATTCAGCCACTTTGGAGGGTTTTTGAGCACAAACTGCTCTTTAAGGTCGCGCCACAGCATCTCAGTCGGCTTCAGGTCAGGACCGGCCTCTCCAAACGTCATTCTGTTTTCCTTCAGCCGCTCAGACGTGGACCCGCTGGTCTGTGTGGGATCATTAACTCGCTGCAGCACAAATACAGACCACAGCCTGAGACGAGCGGATATCTGTTTTTTAAAAAGAACGAAATATTCACAATAACGAGTAAACATGAACCTTTGTCAGCCTGTGGAGTCTGCCCGGGAGCTCAGTCTGACTGATCTGCTCTGCAGGCATCCAGATATGATATTAGCAAACGTCTTATCAAATTATTAGACCACAGATATTTTAGAAAGCATCAAAAACCTGTTTTAAACTAAAATATTGTTGTTTTTTTTATCCAGGAAATAAACTGAGCCGACATCTCTGAGACGTCTGAAATTATTCCAGCAGAACATTCAACCAATCTGCTGTCACAGCAACAACAAACATCTGTCAGTCCAACTCAGGTTTAACTAATCCAGGTTTAACTAATCCAGGTTTAACTAATCCAGATCAGAGTCCCGGATCATTACGGCCCATCTGTGAGACGTCAAAGCTGCGTAAGGAGACGAGCTGCGAGGTCCATTAAAGGGCAGATGGGCTTATTGATTACTTCCTTCGCTGATGCCAGCTGATGGCGGCGCGTCGATATCCTAATGCACGCCTGCTTCATTATTCATGACAGCCTCACGAGAGGATTTCACACAGGTCCCACCTCCACCCAGAGCAGCGTCCAGCAGCAATAATGCGAGTCAGATCAATGCTGCACCGGGGACCGCCCTGAACGCAGCGCACACGCTCAAAGTGCAGCAGACGTCTGCACGGCGGACACAGATTTCAGGCCTGACGATGCTGCGTTTGAAGATTCAGAGTCATGGGAAAAGTCACGATCCAGCGGCTGGAGATCCTGGTTCAGCAGCAGTGATGTTTCTGTGAGTCTGTCTCATCTCTGTGGAGGAACACATTTGGTTCTCAAAAGTGCCTTCAAACTTATGGGGACCAGGATTTTGGTTCCCGGAAGGAAGGAAGGAAGGAAGGACCCTTGGCTGGAAGGAAGCAAGCAAGCAAGCAAGCAAGCAAGCAAGCAAGAAAGAAAGGAAGGAAGGAAGGAAGGAAGGAAGGAAGGAAGGAAGGAAGCAAGGAAAGGAAGAAAGAAAGAAAGAAAGAAAGAAAGAAAGAAAGGAAGGAAAGCAAGCAAGCAAGGAAGGAAAGGAAGGAAGGGAAGGAAAGAAAGAAAGAAAGAAAGGAAGGAAGAAAGAAAGGAAGCAAGCAAGCAAGCAAGCAAGGAAGGAAGGAAGGAAGGAAAGGAAGGAAGGAAGGAAGGAAAGGAAGAAAGAAAGGAAGGGAAGAAAGAAAGGAAGGAAGGGAAGAAAGAAAGAAAGGAAGGAAGGAAGGAAGGAAGGAAGGAAGGAAGAAAGAAAGAAAGAAAGAAAGAAAGAAAGAAAGAAAGAAAGAAAGAAAGAAAGAAAGAAAGAAAGAAAGAAAGAAAGAAAGAAAGAAAGAAAGAAAGAAAGAAAGAAAGAAAGAAAGAAAGAAAGAAAGGAAGGAAGGAAGGAAGGAAGGAAGGAAGGAAGGAAGGAAGGAAGGAAGGAAGGAAAGCAAGCAAGCAAGGAAGGAAAGGAAGGAAGGGAAGGAAAGAAAGAAAGAAAGAAAGGAAGGAAGGAAGAAAGAAAGGAAGCAAGCAAGCAAGCAAGCAAGGAAGGAAGGAAGGAAGGAAAGGAAGGAAGGAAGGAAGGACGAAAGGAAGGAAGGAAGGAAGGAAGGGAAGAAAGAAAGAAAGAAAGAAAGGAAGGAAGGAAGGAAGGAAGGAAGGAAGGAAGGAAGGAAAGCAAGCAAGCAAGGAAGGAAAGGAAGGAAGGGAAGGAAAGAAAGAAAGAAAGAAAGGAAGGAAGAAAGAAAGGAAGCAAGCAAGCAAGCAAGCAAGCAAGGAAGGAAGGAAGGAAAGGAAGGAAGGAAGGAAGGACGAAAGGAAGGAAGGAAGGAAGGAAGGAAGGGAAGAAAGAAAGAAAGAAAGAAAGGAAGGAAGGAAGGAAGGAAGGAAGGAAGGAAGGAAGGAAGGAAGGAAGGAAGGAAGGAAGGAAAGAAAGAAAGAAAGAAAGAAAGAAAGAAAGAAAGAAAGAAAGGAAGGAAGGAAGGAAGGAAGGAAGGAAGGAAGGAAGGAAAGAAAGAAAGAAAGAAAGGAAGGAAGGAAGGAAGGAAAGCAAGCAAGCAAGCAAGCAAGCAAGGAAGGAAAGGAAGGAAGGGAAGGAAAGAAAGAAAGAAAGAAAGGAAGGAAGGAAGAAAGAAAGGAAGCAAGCAAGCAAGGAAGGAAGGAAGGAAGGAAGGAAGGAAGGAAGGAAGGAAAGGAAGAAAGAAAGGAAGGACGAAAGGAAGGAAGGAAGGAAGGAAGGGAAGCAAGCAAGCAAGCAAGCAAGCAAGCAAGGAAGGAAGGAAGGAAGGAAAGAAAGAAAGAAAGAAAGAAAGAAAGAAAGGAAGGAAGGAAAGGAAGAAAGAAAGGAAGGAAGGAAGGAAGGAAGGAAGGAAGGAAAGAAAGGAAGCAAGCAAGGAAGGAAGGAAGGAAGGAAGGAAGGGAAGGAAGAAAGAAAGAAAGGAAGGAAAGATACATACATACATACACTGCAATAAGGTGACAGGATCAGAAAAAGAAATTCATCAGTTTGCACATGTCAGGTTTCACCTGCACCACAAACCAAAGCTGGACTTGTGAATCGCTCTGAGACGTCACAAAGCGATCAGATAAATATGCTAAATGCACGTCAACAACATCGTGCACGCAGGAATGCCCCTGGGGTGCAAATATGTCTTTTTGTTGAGTTTTGTGTATAATCTTGGTACACAGACACTTTTAACACTCGCCCAGCACTCAGTGTCAGGACGCAGCGATGCTTTCACATCAGCCACGGTAGAAAAATCTGTGCCAGCAAAAACATTCGTTTATAATAAATATGATTTGTACCTGAAGAATTTGACCCCGAGCCCATCGTCAAGAGAGTCCAAGCTGCTTTTTGGCAACTTGACCAGAAATGACTCATAAAGAGCCCACGCAGACACCCCCCCCCCCCCCCACCCCCCCAGCATCCACAGTAATGTGTGTCTGAACGTTTAAATGAAAAAGGTCACTGGTGAACATGTTTGCAGTACAGACACAAAGCCAGCAGACAGCGGCGTCCACGGAGATCACAGAGGCAGATCGATAACGCGCATAGAAGCGCATACAAGCGCGTGCGCGAGTGTCAGACGAGCATGCGTACGGTCATCAGCTGAACCAAAGGAAGGAGGTGCATGGAAAAAGTTCTCACAGAAACTTGGAGCGCAGCGAGCTTTAAAGCCGTGATGTGGGAATCTGGGTTTGAGTCAGAATTTAGGTCACAAGTTTGAGGAGTGAGGTATGCAGAAGAGAAACACATGTCGGGCTGCGACGTGCTGCAGCGTCCCCGAGTCTCTGCTTTTAAGTGACAAACACACTCCTGCAGCTATGAGCCCCGCTGACCAACACTGACAGCTTCACCCACACACCCTGTGTTACAGAGCCTGCAGTCCTGCTAGTGTCCAGCAGGGGGCGACTCCTCTGCTTGATTGAACAGGAGACTATAAGAAAATGAGCGTCACCTGATCCCTGATTTCAGTCTCGCGATGACTTCAAGGACGGTCACAGAGCTCCGTTCAAACCTTAAACCAAAACTACAGAACGACCTCAGAACACGGCGTCTGCAAACACGCCGTCTGTTTGTGATAACATGATAATTTATATACACAGAAATCCACATTTACAGTTTACAGCAGGCGTGCGACTTCACTGCGTTCTCACGAGCACTCCACGCTCGCTCTGACTCCGAGTCGGTGGTGTTTGTTTGGAGACAGGTTGCTTCCCACCACCTCGGCCTCTGGCCAATCAGATGCTCACTGCAACTACTTCAGCATCAGCCATTAAAGCGTCTCATGTCAGGCGCCCACACAGAACAAATAAAAGTTCGATCAGTCGAACCTGAAAGAATGAAGCTGTCGTACTTACCTGCTCTCACGTCACCTCTACCACAGCTTCTGTGCTTCACAACAGTTTTCCTGCTATGATCCATAATTGATACAGTGAATAAAATCAAGTCTACACTTTCAGCTCAGTGTTAGAGGCACACAAAGGATTCGAAGCTCGGTGATTGGCTGTTTCTGAACAGCTCTTTGTGAGTCACTGATGCATTTCTATACACACTGCCCCTTTTTAAATCAAACAACTTTGTATTGTAACACTTCTGTTCATCATGACTCAGGAGTGATTCAGTACCACAAACCCAACGACATCACAGGGAAAACTCGACGACGTCTACCTCAGAGAAGCCCCAAACGCTCCCGTAGGTCGGCCATTAATCCAACTGTGTTAACAAGAACCTCGTGTGTGTCAGACGGCTTAGAGCCCAGCTGATGTCACGAGTGCTCCGACGTCACCGAACGACAGCTGCAGCGAGGCGACGACAAAAACAAAGAGACACATTTACCGAGGACATTTCCAGCGGGGACTTCCTGCAGCTCTTCTAGCTCTCTGCCCATCAGCAGGTAGAGGTTTTCCATGGAGCAACGGGACAGGTGAGGAATCTCAGACACGTCGTCCGAAGCGCTGCATCCCTCCGGCAGCTGACAGAGGTGAGGGGAGACGAGACACAGGGGAGAGAAACTTAGGTTACTCACATGATTCCTGCAAAGCACTGAACAGCTTTAGGATTTATAATGTCTGTTTTACACAAGCTGCAGTTCCACTATGATCCACTAGAGGCTCCAGCAGGGCGCTGTCCCCATAGACTCCCATGTTAAAACTTCCCAGCAGAAATAAACATGTTTACAGCCTGATGGAACTGAAAGGCAGTTTTATGTCAGCTCGATCTGCAGACGAGGCTCTTTGATCTTTAGATCCAAGATTATTCACAGGAAGCTCGAGTCGCTAACCAGACATTTCTCTGAAGATAAACGATGAACACATGAGGAACCTGCTGTCAGTCACAGGGACGTGGATTCTCTGAGGATCTGCGTCGCTCACACTACCTGTCAGCCTGCATCACATCAGCTGTGCTGGGAGGAAGTGTGCGAGCACAAAACTGAAGCGAAGCAGCTACAGCAGGCGAGTGGGGGGCTTACCGTGCTCAGGCTCTGGGCGGGGTCGTACTTCGGTCCCAGCACGAATACTCTCTGTCCTTTCTTGACCACCCCGCTGTAGACGCGAGCGAACGCCACAAAGGTCTCCTTCGCCTCCTCTTCCTCCTCTGGCTTCAAGTCTTTCAGCGTCAGGTTCTCCACGTTCGCTGAGAGAAACGAGATCAGATCTTGTACGCTGCATATTTATGGTGACGGACGTGTTTTCAGCTTGTGAGTCTGTGTTTGTGCGTCTGCACTGAAACCACTGCAGCACCTGTGAGTTTCTGCATCTGTGTGACAGATTCTGGCGACTTGATGGTGTCACGACTGTGCACAACGCCACTGCACAGGTGAGCGTCTGCACGTAAGGCCAAACGCATCTTTGCACAAACAGCTTTGGTTCTAAAGTGCTCCACCCACCCACGCTGCAGCGTGTCTCTGACTACATTTTGCTACGGCGACACACACGGACTCACAAACTGAAAGCCACACGCCACAGTAACACAAAGGGAACGAGTCTTCCTGCTCTTGCTCACCTTTGTCCCCTCGGAGCATCAGCTGTGTTCAGACACATTAAAAAAGATGAAAGACGAGCTCACCTGTGCAGAGTCCTGCAGGTGACGCGCTCTCAGAGTGGGAGGGCTCTCGGTGGCTCTCTGCTGCCATCTTGTCAGCGTGTCGCCGTCTCGCCGTCTCCCTGCGCTCAGCGATCTCCTCCTGAGTCAGAGGCCTGAACACAAGAGTCCCATCAGAGCTCGAGGCGCTCCACTACGTCACTAAATGTTTAAATGTTTCATTTCATTTTACTCCACCGCATCGCTGAGTCTCATCTACGCAGCACAGATCTTTGTTTGTCGAGTAAATGTTGTCTCATCCACACAGCTTTGCATGCAGCACTCACACTCTGCATCAACTCTGCATTTATGCTCAAAGACACTTCAGCACGCAGGCTGGACTCGAAACCATATGCTCTACCTCGCCCGAAAAACAAGGAGAAAGCCTTCTGCGTCTGTAAATGTTTATAAATGATGATGATTATTTACTTTAATACATGTGGAATAATCCTGAACCAAGAAAACTGTCTGTCCCCAAATATATGTTTAAAAAATTCCACTGGAAGTTTGGACTGATGCGGGACCGTGCAGGGTGAGATCTGGGAACAGGAGTCTAAAAGTGTCTTCCTTCTCTCAGCCCAACCAATCACAGCAGATGGCCCCGCCCCTCCCTGAGCCTGGTTCTGTTGGAGGTTTCTTCCTGTTAAAAGGGAGTTTTTCCTTCCCACTGTCGCCAAAGTGCTGCTCATAGGGGGTCATATGATTGTTGGGTTTTTCTCTGTAGGGTCGACCTTACAGTATGAATAAAACTGAATTGAATTAATCTGGCATCATCAGAGAAGCCGATGATTCTAACCCGTCCTCTCAGATCACACCACCTGAACTTATGCAAACAACTTCTCTCTTAAGCCGACGCGGCCTTCGTGTGCTGGATCGTTGCTGAGAGGAGCCACAGTTTCCAACCCCAAAGGTAACGAGTCGCTCCTGACATTCCCGCCTGCACACATCCCACTTCCCAGAACTGAAAATCAAGGATTAGGATCAGGCGTGCTCTGCAGCCGAGCTAGAAGCCGGTCAGAGGTGCAGCAGGAGATCCTGAGCAGGTTTTTGATGTTTATGGACCGTCTCTCTGAGCAGGTCTGAGAGGCAGCATCTGTCAGCACCTGAAACCTTCTGTTCAGAAACAGTGGTAAACTTCAAATTCCTCCGATAGGAGAGTTCAAGCTGTAAAAACAGAACATAATTATCCCTGCATTAGTTTTCCTGCATGACCCGTGTGTGTGCACGCTGTGCGGTTGGCGTGTTAGCCCGTGTGTGCATGTGCACGCCCTCTTCAAAACGACCACAGTGACTATAGCAACACAGCTGCTCACAATAGGCCCGAGTGACGGCATGCAGCACAGAGTTCAGCTCCGTGATGACAAACCACTTTAAACAGCCCATAATTTGCCCCTGACAACAGCGGCAGCCCTGCAGACTCACTGAGACTGATTGCACCTCTCTTTAGCATAAATTGGATATAAACGGGGCCGCGGCCCGAATTCAGGATTGTAACAGGAAACCACAGAAGAGCCGGCCCCACTGGAAGGTGGCCCGGCCTTCAGAACAAATGGGCTCAGAGTGACTTTCAGTTACAGCCGCACGAGGCAGCTTCGCATCATTTCCCCCGAAAAGGACGAAGCAGCCGACAGATGTTTAAGCGGAGGTTATCCCTTTAATGTCGCGTTTGCATCAAACGCTGAAACAAACACAGCTGTGCGCCGCGTTACCGACTTCATCACTTTTCCACAGGAGGTCAAATCAGTCACTCACGGGTAATAATGGGAACGCCAGGACGCGGGCTCTGGCCTCGCCTGCTGCGGTTATGAAGTAATGGCTTCCAAACACCGAGGCGGGATGATCGCGACCACGAGCAGACCTTTTCCCATTGTGAAGACGGAGGAAAAAAGCGCGCTGGAAAATTAAACAATGTATTGATATTAAATGTGTCTGTGAAGCACACTTCACCGCCTCTTACTGCTGAGGGATTTTTATTGGAGATGTCTTCTGTTCTGGCTCCAGCGAACGAAAATGAAACTTGGTGGTGACTCTGATGATATCTGCTCTGACATTTGCATGAAAGCAGAGTGAGCTGCAGAAAGTTAAAGGCTAAATAAGGCTCAGAGGCTGCTGTTTATCTGGATGGAGGATTTAGACGAGGATCAGAGAAATGGTGAATGGCCTGTATTTGTACAACGCTTTACTTGGTCCCTAAGGACTAGTAAGGACCCCGAAGCGCTTTACAAACCCATTCACCCATTCACACACTGGTGATGGCAGCTACATTGTAGCCACAGCCACCCTGGGGCGCACTGACAGAGGCGAGGCTGCCGGACACTGGCGCCACCGGGCCCTCTGACCACCACCAGTAGGCAACGGCTGAAGTGCAACGACTGGGACTGTCAGAGCCGGGGCTCGAACCGGCAACCTTCCGATTACAAGACGAACTCCCAACTCTTGAGCCACGATCGCCCCAATCGTTAAGATATGTTAAGACCGAGGGCCTCAGCAGACCCCGGGTTTTATAATCCTCGATGTCAAAGCAAAGCAGTTCACTGAACTACGAGCAACAAAGCCCACTTCTGAGACTTCACAGGCTTCTTTCTGCTGCTCCACAGCAGGAGAGCATCCACCACATGTCCTTAACTACATCCGTGACCCGGCACAGTCCCTGCATATCAGGGGTGTCCAACTCCAGGCCTGGAGGGCCGGTGTCCTGCAGGTTTAGATGTTTGATCCAACACAGCTGATGTAAATGTCTAAATGACTCCTCAACATGTGTTGAAGTTCTCCAGAGGCCTGTTGATGAACTAATCATGTGATTCAGGTGTGCTGACCCAGGGTGAGATCTACAGCGTTTCCACTGTTACCTGTTGGCCAACGGCACAGTAGCGGTCAGTGCTGCCCCGGGCCTCGACCAATCCTAGGCAGAAATCTGATCCGGCACTGCCCCTGCCGTGGACTCCCCATATATACACTGCAGGGTTTTTCTCAACAGCAACCACGGCGTAGGAAGCTCAGAGGCAGAAAGTTGAGTTTTCTTTGTCCACAGTTAAAGAGCCACGAAGCGTGAGCGGTCAGGTCGGATCAGATCATGCGAGTCCAGATATTCTGACCCTGATCAGACCTGCTGCGCAGCACTGTTTGTCTTTTTTAATGAACATGACTTTCAGCCATCGTTGATTGGACGAGCACACAGTGGCTCGCAGTGAATCTGCTGAGGTACGATGACAGGACGTGATGTCACAGCTCATGTCTGACATGTGAGACATTCTCTTACTGGTCTTGCAAAGAGTTGAAATGGGAAGAAATGTAACAAATTCATCGACTTTTATGCATAAAAACATTCAGGAATCGTTATGATTTTAGTGTCTGCACCGTCACCGTCACCGGTGTCGTTCCAGTTGCAACAGTAGCTGCATGGCAGACTCACGCATTTCACATTTCATGCATGCAGCATTTGAGAAAAAGAACCGAGAGCTTTGGGCGCGCTGCAGGACGCTGCAGGACGCTGCAGGACGCTGCAGGTCACACCCTCGCTATGCCGCCATGTCTGTGCACATTGTTAGCCAGTAGTGACGCTTCAAACCTGAACTCATTTCCTCCCCTTCTCGAGTTCTGGTCCATTTATTAACAGTTTTTACCAGATTCTCAGCGGCTCGTTGCACCTCTGCGCCCGTCCCTCACACACTAAACAAGCGTCAGTACCTGTTGAGACGCGTCTCCACTTTGAGGGAAGCGCTGTGTGCGAATCACACAAGTGGCAGCGCTGCAGCGACTCGGTTAATTATTTAAAGCTGCCGCCTCAGTCAGGATCCAACAATAATTAATGTTTTTACAGGTAAGCCTTTAATGAGCTATCAGACCGCTCCAGGTCGTTTCCCTTACAGATGAATTCTTTCCTGCAGTCCTGGATGAACATGAATCGTTAGCGGCGCTCAGTCATCAGGGCGGCGATGTGCCGATAATTCACAGTAACGTGTCGTAGTCTGAGAGTCAGACGGAGACGCCTCAGTCGTTTGTTTTCCGTGTTTCAGAACTTTTCATGTCAAAGACGTCGCTGATTTTGGGTGGGAGGTGACCCACAGCGCCCGGACCTGAGTGTTGGTGACAAACAACCTGTTTATCAGGCGCCGTGAGCCGCCACACAGATGTCAGCAGAGAGGATGCACGCCTGCGGCGGGCAAAGAGGAAGGAAGCTCCCGCAGCTCATTAGCCGGGACTTTAGACAGGTTTTTTCCTTCCAGCCTCACAATATCAGATGGCCTTTCCTTCCTTCTCTCTCTCCTCATCCGTGTCCTCTTCCTCCACGCCTCCTCTGACAGCTCGTCTAGATCTCTTTCCTCTGCTTGCCACTGGAAGTGCATCGCTACAGTTTGCAATTAGCATCACAACTGTGACAGGAAGCTGAGAGCTCAGGCTGAATCTCTCTGCAGATCAAGAAGATGAAAACAGAGGCGGAGGAATGGAGCATGTACTGTCTGCTACATGCTCACAACCCCAAAATAAACTCAGCTGATGGAGCTCAGACTGGTGGAGACCCCATCGTTAAACCCTCTGAGGATGGTGGAAGAACAAAGCTGCGAGTGGCTGCTGGTGATCATCTGGGTCGACACACTAAACATTAACATCAGCCCACGATTTCCACATTAATGCAACGCAGCTAACAACAAACAAACAGCCAATCACGTGGCAGGATCGATCCAAGCTGAAATCACAAACCGTGATGAAGAAAAGGGATTAAAGTTGAAAACTAGAACGTGTTGAACGTAATAATAGAAGGCACGGTGGTGCAGCGGTCAGCACTGCTGCCTCACAGCAAGACTGTTCTAATCCAACATCTGGCCACAGCTGGGGGGGGCTCCCGTGACCCTGCACTGGGGAAGTGGAAGAAATAATGAATCAAAATTAAGCTCGAAGCGAACGTTCAGGCCCAAAATGCAAAATCCTCCTAAACTCAACTGGAAACCTCCTGCAGTCAAAGCTATTCTGTGGCATAAAACAACTGCGGAGCGACCAAACGCCGTCGCATCATCGCGTCCTCCGGGGCGGTTTAACAACCGAGCGAGCCCGCTCGTTTCTGACCGTCCAAATGACCCGAAACTGATGAATTTCTTTTTCTGATCCTGTCACCTTATTGCAGTGTGTGTGTGTGTGTGTGTGTGTGTGTGTGTCTTTCTTTCCTTCCTCCTTTCTTTCTTTCTTTCCTTCCTTCCTTCTTTCCTTCTTCCTTTCTTTCTTTCGTTCATTCCTTCCTTCCTTCCTCCCTTCTTTCTTTCTTTCCTTCCTTCCTTCTTTCCTTCCTTCCTTCTTTCCTTCTTCCTTTCTTTCTTTCCTTCCTTCCTTCTTTCCTTCCTTCCTTCCTTCCTTTCCTTCCTTCCTTCCTTCCTTCCTTCCTTCCTTTCCTTCTTTCCTTCCCTTCTTTCCTTCTTCCTTTCTTTCCTTCCTTCCTTCCTTTCTTTCCTTCTTCCTTTCTTTCCTTCCTTCCTTCCCTTCTTTCCTTCCTTCCTTCCTTCCTTCCTTTCCTTCTTTCCTTCCCTTCTTTCCTTCTTCCTTTCTTTCCTTCCTTCCTTCCTTTCTTTCCTTCTTCCTTTCTTTCCTTCCTTCCTTCCCTTCTTTCCTTCCTTCCTTCCTTCCTTCCTTCTTTCCTTCCTTCCTTCCATCCTTCTTCCTTTCTTTCCTTCCTTCCTTCCTTCCTTCCCTTCTTTCCTTCTTCCTTTCTTTCCTTCCTTCCTTCCTTCCCTTCTTTCCTTCTTCCTTCCTTTCTTTCCTTCTTCCTTTCTTTCCTTCCTTCCTTCCTTCCCTTCTTTCCTTCCTTCCTTCCTTCCCTTCTTTCCTTCTTCCTTTCTTTCCTTCCTTCCTTCCTTTCTTTCCTTCTTCCTTTCTTTCCTTCCTTCCTTCCTTCCTTCCTTCTTTCCTTCCTTCCTTCCCTTCCTTCCTTCCTTTCTTTCCTTCCTTCTTTCCTTCCTTCCTTCCTTCCTTCCTTCTTTACTTCCTTCCTCCTTTCCTTCCTTCCTTCTTCCTGGTCCCCATAAGTTTGAAGCTGCTACGATTATTAGTCGAGGAACACTGTGATGGAGTTCACAGCGTCGCATTAGAGCTTTTTACAGCTTCGCCACAACTGAGCGGATGCAGATCAGTCAGCGGTGCACGATGAGGCAGAGCGAAGACAACGAGTTCCCTCTGGCCCGTTAATAGCTGACACACATGCTCCACAGGCCGGGCCATTAAACCAACACTGGGACCAGCGCTGTAATGACTCCTCGACATCAATCACAGCCTCCTGTAAGCATCTGCTTCCAATGAGCCGTGGCAGCGATCCACTCCACGCCGTAACTTGTCATCCTGGCCTTTCAAGCTCAAACACAGCTTCGCTATTCGTCTTGCTGCAGGAAGTCGGAGACCTTGTCTCCCATCTTCATAAAGGGCTTGAAGACAGATTCGGTGACACCGGGCTCAGATTAATGGGCCAGACATCGAGGAAGGGAGCTGTGTGGTGTTAAAGCGCGCTCGCGTCCTAAGAAGAGACAGGCGGGCCAGGATAGGCCAGGACAGCTCCATCCATCACTGCTGTTGGGGGTTTGTGGTTTACCCTCAGTTCACCTCCGAGAAGGACGCAGGGACGGGAGAGAGCTAACAGCTGTGTCCTACCACCAACCCTCCTGGAGTCAGAGACAAACTGGAGGTAAAGGTGCTCCAGCGACGCAGAGGGCGCCGCAGGAAGTCAGGCACGGGACAAAACGCTCTGACGTTAGCTTCTGCCTCCAGCACGGGAACCTTTCACTCCTCTCTGATAGACTACGTGCAGCTAAAATAGAGTTTCCAGATGATGGATTTTTTACAAGGAACACATTTCCTCGTGTCATTATGAGCTTCTGTTTCCACAGGAAGTACTTTCATCTCTGACTGCGTGCTACAGGAAGAGCAAAAATAATCAGCTGTGTTTCTGGAGACGCATTTATGATCCTCAAAACACAGACAGCGGGCCTTCGTCCAGACACCAAACGTCCACGAGGCGTGACAGCAGCGCCACCTACTGGCTACACGCACACACACACTCGTTTTCATATCACAGTGAGGACATGTCATGGACATAATGCTTCACTGGCCTCCAACCACAACCCAGAACCTGTAACCCCGACACTAAAACCACATTTTGAGTCACAAAGATGCCTCCAAACAAAGATATGAATACACACACACACACACACACACACACACACACGACATAAAAAAGTAAAAGTAATGATTAAGTAAACAAACAGAAAACATTAATAAATAATAATTACTGACATAGAACCTCCTTAAGTTCCTTGAGTTTTTCTTTCCAAGCTCTTTAATAAATAAATAAGTAAGTAAATAAATAAATAAATAAATAAACAAATAAATAAATAAATCACAGACATATTAATGTGGGAGGCTGAGATGTGATATTCAGGATCCTCATATATCAGCATCGTTTCCTTGATGTTGCCGTCAGAAACAAAAGCAGCAGAGTTTTAAAAATAAAAGATATTTTATGAATATCTGACGTTTCACGCCTTTAATTTGAGGTCAGAGGTCAGAGGTCGGAGTACTGTGATACTCAGAATACGTGGTGCCAACACAAACGACTGCCCAGTGACTGCATCAAATGTTTTTGCACTGTTTCCTAGGGGTGGGGAAAAATGGATACTATGTAGCATGGTGATATTTGTTTGCTAATAATGTATGGATACAGGGACAGCAGAAATCGATATTTTGTTACAAAAAGGTTTTTGTGCTCTGACTTCAGAGCATGTTGATCCTTTTTCTGAGCAAGAATCCTGACATTCCTTCACTGTCCAAATGTGTTTAACTTGTTTTTGGCAGCAATAAACATGACAGTTTACTTATTTTAATTTAAGACATGTTTTATTTTAATGAAGTTTAAAACTTTTTTATTTAATGTAAAATTATATTTTGTTTTAATTTACTTTCAAATTCTTCAGTTGCTGAAGGGGCTGCATAGTTTTCATAAACTGCATAGTTCAGAATAGCTATAATTGTACCAGATGGTTGATTCAGTTAAGTTGGACTAGACTGTAATACAAACGTTCAGTTTGTCAACAATCAAACTGAAATGAGTGCTGAGTGAGCGGGCAGCAGGCTCACACCTGCAATAATGAGACTGCAGCATTCGAGCTCAGCACCAAGTAAAGTGGAGGAAGCTAAAAGGCGACAGGCTGAAATTCTTCTGATGATGATGACACATAAAGCTTTTTGGTGAGAGCTTTGACTAAATAATGTTTTACTTTCAGTAACACACCCGTGCATGAACACACACACAGCTACCTCTGTCTGTGCTGAGGAAGGGCCTTGGCGTCCACGGCAAACATCTTGGACACGAAGACGATGACGGGAGCGTTTTCCTCACTCGAACACTGCAGGAATGCTGCGAAACACCAGGAATGAAGGAAAAGAGTCAAACACACAGCTGCTTCAACAACAGCACGACGCTGAAATCCAAACAGACCACACCCCCGACGTTACGGCGAGACGTTAACGCCACTGATCCACCACACAGTCACTGACAGGTCGCTGCAAACAGCTGCTATCAGTGGGTTCAACAATAACTCTTTAAAATCACTGATTTTAAGCATTTAATGGTGATTATTAAGGAGTTGTGATCACAGACTGCATGACGAGGCTCCGCCCAATGTCCGATTAGTCTGAAGCGTCTAACGCCGACCATAAAGCAGCCTTAAATAAAGTCAGGTCAATCAAATCAGCTGATGCAGGGGTGCAGAGGTTAGTAAGAAGACGGCAACGCATCAGGGCGGGGCCAGTAAAACAGCTGATATGGTGTCGGCAGTCCTGATTCGCTCAGAGCTACACGAGCCAGAGGAGGAGACACCATCGATCTGCACAGATGATTGGACGTGCAGAAGCATGCTCATAAAAGAGCTCCTCTCATTGGTTAGAAATCCCAAACAAATACTGTGTGTGTGTGTGTGTGTGTGTGTGTGTGTGTGTGTGTGTGTGTGTGTGTGTGTGTGTGTGTGTGTGTGTGTGTGTGTGTGTACCTGTTTTCAGGTGTTGCGTCTGCTCGGGCAGCGAGTCAAAGCGGCGTGCTCCCACGCTCATCAGCTTCTCCACCCTCTCGGCCGCCATCTCTAACGGGCTGGGGAGCTTCTCGCACACCATGGCTGCGGCGTGCGTTAAAGATCACCGAGGACAGGCGGGACAAAGACGTCGTGCTGACGTCCTGCCGAGGGACGCGCTCACCTCACGGGACAAAGGATACAAAGGACGGCCTGGGAAACGGGTAACCACTGGCTGCAGATGGCAGACAGGAGGACTTTGGGGTCGGAGTGACGCGAGTCTCTGGCCATCACCTTCACCCCGAGTGATGTCACCACCTTCTCCACCTTCTCCTTGTCTCTGCGGATTTAAATAAAGAGAAAGTTCTTCCGTTACGGCCGCGGGGTCGGGAACGCGTTCCCACCTGTCCTGAGAACATCACAGCTTCTGTGTGGAAACGTCCTGACAGGTGGAAGAACGTCGCTGCCTCCTCGTGTTTCTTAGAAAAACTCATTTTACTGAAATAATAAAAGTTACCAACCTCCTGATGACGACTGCATCATATAAGCTCCAAATGTTGTCCAGCACCAGCTGCACGAACAGCGGCTTCTTTCCTTTGGCCTGCAGGACGTCATGGAGGAGAAAACCTGATCAATGCAAGGAATCGGTTTTCCTACGAGAAACAAACCAGAGGAGCAAAGACCTCCTGCAACCAGAAGCATCCAGAACGTTTGCTCGTTTTGCCAAATCAGACTTTTTCATTGTGAGTTTATTCTTGTGCGTCTTTACTTCCTGCTTTATTTTGAAGGTTTTCTGTTTTTGCTCTTTTGCCGTTCACCTCCCTGACTTGTTTGTGAGGTCATCGCGTCACCTCCTCTTGTTTGCTCCTCCCCCTGTTTCAGCTTCCCTCTTGCTGGCCATCGTGCTTCCTACCCACTACGTGATTTCTGCACTGATGTCTGGGGCAGCTTTGAAACCTTCCCTATGAAGTGGATCATTAATACAGGAACACCTCAGCCCTGAGTGTGGACCGTCTGAGGTGCAGGAATCTAAAAGGCCAACATGGCGTGCTGCACACATCAGCAAACGGGTCCCTGAAGCCTGGAGCTGATTTATTGTTTACTCTCTGTGAGCATCGTTTCAAAAATGAGCATCATTGTTTTATTCAACAAGACTTAAAACTAGCAAACGAGCCCATAAACTGTAAAGTGTTTACTGTAATCAGAGAGACGTCGCCCCCTGCTGGACACAGGAAAGAATGCAGGGACCTGCAGAGCAGTCCCACGTCCACTTTGACTGCGTTCACCATAAACACTGCACGACTCCACCTTTAAACTAAATAAATTCACTGACTTCATGTCGTTATTCAGGTCACATGTTTGTGCTCTTTTCATTCTATAATTGTCGAATGAACAAAGTAACATCAGAGAAGCTGATGCAACACTTCATCTACTTCTGCTGAAATCCAGCTTTTACCAGGAACATCAACAGGTGAGCACACGAAAGCCTGTACGAGCTGGAAACACACACAACACTAAAACATGAGGTGATATATCCATGAAAAGAAGGGAAAACACCCAGGAGACGACGCGTGTTCGCCCACCTGAGAACAAATAACCAAATGCTGAGTGTGAAGGACAGAGGACGTTTTTCTGCAGACACAGCGCCTGCATCCAGCTACGATTCAGAAGAGGTCTGCCCCTCCATCGCTGCTGTTTTGCAGACGAGCGTCTGCTGGGAAACGTGGCCGGTACCGGTCCAATCCAATAAACACGCCGGGTCAGTCGGGACTTCAGCCTCTCGCCGTGCAGGAGCAGAAGAGCTACGGCTGGTTATTAACACACACTGTATATAAAAGATGGACAAATGCAAAACGCCAACACCGACTTTTGTGATTGGACCTCTGTGGCTGTCGCCAGATACCAGGAAGTTCCCCACCGATGGCTCGTTCAGGACCTCAGACGCAGACGAGCTGCTGTCAGTGCTCGGTGACATCCAAACAACATCCTTGAATTTCACTCTCACAGCTCCGCCTTCTTGGACGGCCTGTTAGTGCAGTGACCTCACAGCAGCCATGTTATTGGTCACATGATGCCATTAAAATGCTCCAACAGCACAAAAACCATCTGCTCTGATCTTTTAATGTTTCACTCGATTCATAAATTTCTGCCTTCGTCGCTGCATCATCATCATGTTTGTCTGACTGAACATTTTCCTGCGTAAACTGTTTATAAGGTGAAAGATAATAAAATAATATAAATACAGCTCTAATGATTATTTCTTTGCATGTGCACGAGACTGAAGTGTGACCTGATGGTGGCGCTAAGAATAAAAACACCAAAGCTAATTACACCATCAGTGAGTCGTTTTCACTGCAAGCTAGCTGTGGGCAGAGGTGGGCGGAGCCTATCACCCTGATGCTGTTCACCTGGGCAGGTTGAGTCTTGGTTATTTAAGCTGCCTCCTCAGTCTGAGCCGCCGCCGTCATCCTGCTGCATTTTGGACTCAAATCTTTTTAAAGTGCGACTTTGTGACCGTCGGTCTCGACTGCGGCGTGCTCGGTGAGTACTCGGACCGCCTCTGTGAGAAAGGCTGCTGGGTGTCGCTCAGCCACAGGGTTCTCTGGTTAGGTGGAGTTAAGCTCCTTTTAATGCTGCTGTGTGCCCACTTGGCCTGAATGCGGATTATTTGTCTGAATTGCTGCAGTTTAAACTTCACCGTGTTCAAAAGTGAGACGCACCAAATAAAACATTGAAGCTTTTAAGTTTGAAGGCCATGGATGTAGTTTAGCATTCACACTGATCCTGATGTGTCTGAGGACAAACGCGTCTGTTAAGCTGAGCTTAAACCTGCCTGAAGCTTTTTGTCTCAGGAATAAAAGTCAACTTTGAACAGCTGGCTTAATGTTGATGCCTCAGTTTAAAATAACAGCTGTAAACGACCTCATGGACACAGTGACACCGCCGGCTTCAGCTTTTCATTTTTATATTGGAAACCTTTACATGACATCACAACTCTAACTGCATCTGTCTGTCTCCCTTTCAGGTGCACGTCTGACAGGTGAACCTGCTGCAGGAGCTGCACAGAAACAGTTTCAGGTTTTTACATGAATTAAATCTCTGGTGCAGTGATGTGGAGAACATCATCAGCTGATGTTAAACTGCTTGATTATGCTCGTCTCATCAATTGTGACTCAGAGACCAGCTGATACCGGCAACTTAACGACTTTAAGGTCTTAAAATAAAACCTGACGGCTTTGACTGTTCTCGCCTTTTATTGGCTCGCCAATGATTTCATGACCTGGATGCTGTTTCCTGAGTTCGAGGCAAAGCGTAGCCACCTGTACTCCTGCAGTGTGCTCGCTTGTCTCTGACATTTTTCTGTCCACGTGCAGAAACGTGTCACCTTCACCACGCTCTCAAACATCGAGGTGCTCTGTAGAAACGCTCTGACTGCAGACGTGATTCTGACGCCACATCAACCTCCCAGCTGTGTCACCTGAGCTCCTTTCATGATCCTCTTGGCTTTCATGTTGAGGTAGAAATCTCCCCACAGGGTTTTCAGCAGCACCTCCTTCTTGATGCCCATCCTCTCGCTGTAGATCTGAGCAAACTGCCGGATGCTGGAAAACAGAATCAGCCTCCATGAATATCCAGAAGCGTTTTTTTTTTTTTTTTTTTTTTTTTAAAAGGCTAACAGTGACACAGATGTGAACTTTAACCCCGGGCTGATCAGCTGAGCGGAGCTTTTGTGATCGTTTACAGGAACAAGTAAAAATATTTTATATTGAAATTCATGCGAGGTCATGTATTTTACTTTGAAAGGCAAACACTCAGCTGGGTCTGTGTTCATGTTACATTTAAGAATGGCGCCATCTGCTGGATGATCTTCCTGAACTGCACCCAGCCCACAGGGTGCAAACGTGCACACACAACTCGCCTTATTAAACTAAACTGGTGCTTCTGTTTAGACTGACACAAACCTGACCGCACACACCTGCACTCACCTGTCCTTCTGGTTAGCGTGCACCTTTATTCTGCGTGAGGGTTTTAATGAAGACTCTTCCTGCACTGCTGTATATTATGCATATATTTGCACATCTGCATTAAAGGCTCATGTCTCTCTGCACAGAATAATCTGTATCTCCAACAGCACCGAAGCCTAAAAGTGACTCCGGTCAGTTAATTTACACCAGCATGAATATCACGGCCTCACGAAGCAGCTGAGCCGCGGCGCCGGAGTCTTTCCGTTCATGTTCTGAGTCCTGCAGCCTGCAAACTAAGCTTTGCCCCCTCCGTGATTAGACGCCGCCTCACCTGAAGCCCCAGCCGTCGATGGCGCTGGCAAACACCACGTTTCCCTGGTCGGGAGAAAAGTAGAGGTGGGAGTCGTCGACCTCTTCGAGACCGGCGCTCCAGTCGTAAACCTGGTCTCCGCTCGACTTCTCGCCCTCTTTCTCCTCCTCCTTCCCCGCTCGCTCCTCCAGAACTTTAGATGTGAACAAAGTTCCCGTCACGGCGTTCACCTGCAAGGACAAATCACGGCGGTGCACGAAGCGTACGACTCAGCAGGTGTTGGTTAGAGACGGTAAAACGTGGTTGAGACAGAGCCGGGTCCTCACCTGTTCCAGGATCTTCTTCAGGTGAGTGTAAGCTTCCTGAGACGTCAGCTTCAGCTCCACCACGAGCCGATCGATCTTATTAATGACCAGAACCGGCCGGATGTTCTCCAGCCACGCCTGACGCAGCACAACCTGGGTCTAACACACACACCTGTGTTTGAGAGCTCGTGGTGAAACACCTTAGTTAGAAATCAAGACTGCGACATAAAAACAGACCCTGACACAGAAACTATTGAAGTACCAGCAGGGGGCGATAACGACGGTTTGGTTTTATTCACATTTCTTGCTGATCTCCTGAGAGAAGCTCACTTCTGATGACAGCGATGCTGAGATGGACTGCTGAGGAGTCGCTGTCAGTAAGTGCTGCTGTTAGCATCTGTTAGCCTCTGTTAGCAGCTGTCAGCATCTGTTAGCCTCTGTTAGCTGCTGTTAGCCTCTATTAGCCTCTGTTAGCTGCTGTCAGCCAGCGGAAAAGTGGACCTAACACAGCTGGACTCTTATGTGATGTCTGATGATGATCAGGAGATGACTGAGGTGGAGAAGGACCAAATGGAAATACACGTGCAAAAATAGTCAGATATTGTCTGAAAGCTGTCTGTGATGTTTAAATTTAAAGTAACTTATAAGCCGTATGATAACTGTCTCCAGCCACATGCGTAAAACATGATTGGGCAGAACGTTGACGTCCATCTGTCCCTGTACTCAACATGGCGGCTTCGCCAAAACTGGCTCTCACTGCGATCACGGTTCTGCTGATGAAAATGCATCAACTTGTTGAAAGATGTAATTACACACTAACGTGTATTTATGGGCACTTATTTTATTGCATTATGATGATGACCTGAGTGGCTCTGTGAGTATCTCGGGAGGCAGAGCTTCAGCCAATCACAAATCTCCAGTCAAGAATCTAAAACTCGCTCTGGTGGCGGCGAGTCCCGACTTTTAAGCCCTAAAGGGAATGTGTCCCAACAAGGTCACGGATAAGAAATCCCTAAGAGGACGTCTTAGGGAAAATCTGGGCCTCTCCACCAACTGCTCTTAAAGAAGCTTCTCAGATGAGGTGGAACGTCTTCAAGAAACTTGAAGTCCAGACGGTTTTCTTTCTGAGCTCCTTCAACTTCCGAAAACTGAATCCACAGTAAATGACATTTCTCGTCCTTAAAGCGCATCTCTGGAACAACAAGGTAGCAGATTTACCTGCGGACACACTCCCTCCACCGCATCGACAACTACAACAGCTCCGTCGCACAGCCGGACGGCGGTGGAAACTTCTGAGGAGAAGTCGACGTGACCCGGAGAGTCGATCAGATTCAGCAAGTACTCCTGATCTCCTGAGACGAGGCACACAAACACAGAACGTTAGCATCAAACAGCACATCAGCGTCTAGCACAGGTGAAGGACGACCACGCGGGGGCGTTTTTACAGTTAAATTCTGCAGCACAGGGTTCGTCCCGAGGTGAAGTGAACGCCGCCGAACAAAGGAGCGTTACCGTGTGAGTAGTGCAGGGAGATGGCGCTGGATTTCATGGTGATTCCTCGGATCTGTTCATCCTCCCGGCTGTCCAGATACCTCAGCTGTGAAGATACAGCAAAGAAGAAAGAGTGAGAAACCTGCTCCGACCTGCCGAAGAAACTCTGCAGCCAACAGTCACTAACCTTCCCCGCCAGTCGACTGGATATGATGCCATTACTCGCCACTAAGCAGTCCGCCAGAGTCGTTTTACCTGAAAACAGGCAGAAACTTAAAAAAGACATCCTGGCAGAAACCCTCAGGAACAGAATCAGTGTTTAACACTTTTAAATAAATAAATAAGGAACATCTGTAAAATGTGAGTGTTAATAAAGCTTCAAAGTCTTGAGTAGTATAGCTGTAATTAGATATATGAGAACACAGTGATGCTGCAGATGTCAGTCACTTTACACATCATGCCAAATCCTGCATCCCACAGTGTGTATGTGTGTGTGTGTGTAGCTGCCACTCAGCAGCTGGCTGTGAGTAAATAAAGTGTGCCGAATATTAACTTGGGCACTACCGATTAAAGAGCTCCCCTTCTTCACACTCTACCTGCTCGGCAGTCCCGCCGAACAGCAATTCAGTTAAATCTTCGATCGAGTTTGGCTCGTTGTGCTTGTTTATCCTCCCACAGTGACTCACGTGAGAACTGAGATAAATGATAAATAACTTTGACCCACCGTGATCAACGTGAGCCAGGATGCACAGGTTCCTGATGTTGGCTGGGTTTCTCTGCAGGGAGATGATCTTCTCCAGGCTGGTGTGTCCCATCGTGAACACCGACAACAAGCCCACCTTCACCTGCTAATGATGTTAGCCACAGCGCCCAAGCACGGACGGACCAACGGTCACCGGTTGGACCTGTCAGATAAGTCCCTGAAACACGGAGTGACGAGAATGAGAGCCGGCAGCGGAGGAGCCGCTAACTCTGCGGCTAACCACCACAAACTCCACAAAAGAGGAAGAGGAAGAGCACACTTCCGCTCTAAAGCAGCGACGCGACGTCCCGGGAGCCTAAATCAAGCCAAACGCACAAACCGAGCCGGGAAAAGCTCGCATCTTACAAACATGTGGGGGACACCCGACTCACGTTGTTTTCCCGGAAGTTGATGCTGCACTTTAACCACGCCCATTGGAATACGTCCTAGCTGCGTTCAGGAGCATTTGGGAAAAACGAGTTCACGCGCCGCCTCTCAAACCAAGTCAGCATTTAAACGGACGTAAACGTCACGGAGGAGGATTATGGAGGGCCAGGAGTGACAAAATGAATTGATTGAATACGCCATTAGATAATTAATACAGGTTTCGTTTATCAATTAGAATTGGAATTAATTAATTGCCTATTCATTTTATTTAAAACATAAATATAAATAAATTATAAAATAAATAAAAATAAAATAAGTAAAAAAAATAAAAATAAATTATAAAATAAATAAATAATTTATTTCTAACTTTTATTGACTCATTGAATTATTTAAAAATGTATTTATTTATTAATTTAGAATTAATTCTGACACTAAATGGAAATTCACCTGAAAAGAAAAAAAAACCCCTGCTTGCCCCGACCCCCGCCACCAGAAATCTGAGAAATTCCCATTTTTAAATAAGACTTCCAAAAGACCCCCCCCCCCCCCAATAAGAATAAGTTCTTATATAAAGAAGTGATTATGATGTAAAACACTGAATAGGTAGAATAATGCAGAGTCACAGGGATATTTCTAAAATCACTTTTCATTTATTACATAACTGCTTCTTTTATACTGCTGACTACAGGCTATTATTATAAACACGGACATAAAACATATCAACGATCAGCAGCTGGAGCCACTTCCTGTGTGTTTTCTTGTATGTTAGTGGTGTGTAGATACCAGTTAATATATAATCTGATTTGGGACAATCTGTTTTTTTAACACACTTCTTGTACTAACTCACCGTATCACCCAGAATGTGTCATGACCCAGCTGATAATGGTTTTAATGATGATAACAGCTAAAAACGTCATAACCAGTGTAGACCATCTAGACTTACCTCTGCAGGCGCCGTTGTAGATATATAGGGGGGGCAGGGGGCACCCCCCTTTATGTTCCTTTCCCAGTGAAATGTTCAAGTTTCCTTTAAAGCCCCCTTTTCCATAACACACCAGCAAAGGTGGTGTGGGCCACTCGCCCTGAAACACCTGAATATCACTTGATGTGGACCTTGATGTGGACGCGTGTCTGAGTCAGTGACAAACTCTCGTCGCTCTCTGGGAACATTTTTATTTTCAAATGCAAACAAAAAGCAGCTCAGCAGTCACGAAGTGATCAAACGGTCTTTATTCCTTTGCACTGTCACCTGAAGCATATTTATGATGTCGCACGTTCTTTCAGCCAAGCTGGAAGTCCACAAGCAGCGCGATGCCGTCACATCCGATTGGCCGTACCGTGCAGTCATCAGCAGCCAGAGAGAAACACTGAACACGTTACTGAGTGGTCTGTCACAACGGAGCAAGAAAACATCACATGCAAATCAAACCAGGCGAGCGGCAGCAAACGCACCACCTGATCAACGTACACAATACGAGTGCTTTATATCCTAAACAGGAGTTAAAAATACAACAGGAAGTAAGAAAATAAAGGCCTCGCACAGTCTACATACACTCAGAGTACGATATTGCACTTAGAACACAGTATATACAGGACACTGTACAATGCAGCACGTCGGTATGATAACCTGTACAAAGGTAACATGAGCAGACCCCGTCGGTGGAAATCAGTGTGGCGCTGGTGTCTTAGTGTGAGCTGAAATTATTTTACAAAGATCAGAGGCGGGTTCGAACATCCGTGCTCAGGCAAACTGAAGCTCGTGGCATCACCAAAAAACTGCTCATGCTGACTGTGTGGCTCTGAGGGTCAGGAAGCATCCCTGTTTACCGATTTAGAAGAACAGCTGTGGTGGGTTAACAGCTGTGCCCACACAGAAGCTGCACATGAAAGATGGAACGAGCTTCTCGGTCTTAAACCTGCGTTGTTTCTGTTGGCCAGCAAGGGGAAAATCTTCTGTTTGTAAAGTAAATCTGGGTGAAAATGAGCCCACAGTGCACTGATGAGTCTGTGTCACTACTTTGATCTTTATTTTGTATCTTTCATTCATATTGATACTTTATAACTGAGGAGCCAGAACCTCACATCACTACGTGTCACGTTAACGAGTCAGTGGGCGGAGTCACGGTGGTGACGTCCATCTTTTGTATACAGTCTGTGGCTGTATCCCAATTCAGGGTCTGCAGCCTCAACGATCCTCAAGGGCCGCGTACTCAAAGACCGCTAAGGCCGGAAGTGCGAGGCTTGTGAAATGGGACGGTCTAGCCTCCGTTGCGCTGCCCAGGTTGCCTAGCAACCATGACACTAACAGCTGGAAACGTTTCATACAGCTTTGTTTGACAGAAATGAAGGAGAAAATCTTTTGTTCATTTGTTTGTTTCTACATGAGCTTTGATCATTCTCTGATTAAGCTCAGCTATTGAACGGCGTATATTTTAAAGTAAAGGCTTTAAAACCAAGTTAGTACAAACGTCACTAATGTCACATGACTTTGCTGACATGTGGCCAACAGGAATGTTTTAATGTTCTTCATTATTAAACATTTGCACATAAATAAGTGACATAATATTCAGTACTTACTTAAAGTTTACTCTTCGGCGCCCCTCAGCCACCGTTTTTTTTTCGGCAAAATTATCCACACCCACCGCCGCGCTATGCATTCTGGGATATGTTGGGCCACGAAGTCTACACCGCCACGTCCTTAAAATTCAGGGAAATGAAGGACGCGTTTGAGGGCCGCATTTCGAGCAGCTTTTGAATTGGGACAGCCTTTGTCGCGTCGCTGTGACGTAATCGGCCTTAAAATGCGGCCTTTAAGGCTGCAGACCCTGAATTGGGATACGGCCCGTGTTGTGAAGAGGTTGGGTTTCTTACTAATGTCGGGCGCTCTTCACCTTCAGACTGTTGTTGTGATTTGGGTCCATAAAAATAAATAAAACTGAATTAAAAATCTGTTTATTTACTTTTTATAGTCTGGATTTCATGTCGTGTTTTATTTGTGCTGACACATCAGTGAATATTTATTTTATTTCAAGCAGCTTTTTTCATTACTTTTTAATTTTGTTACAGTATTTTACTGGTAAATTATAAAGACAATACTTTGAGTAAGGCTTCATAATTTGTCTGTATAAATTCTGTCTTATTTAACTTTATTTTCCTACATCTCGGCTCACTTACGGAGACATTTCTGTTGGACTGAATCGACTTCTTTAAAAATAATGTTGTAATAAGTAAAGACTGAACCACAGCTTAGATCAGTAAAGAAATCAAACCCAGCGCTGAAGCTCATCCCAGAAACAAGTGAAGGATTTTAAAGGCAACGCTTTAAAATTATTTCATGTTCAAAGAAAACAAGAATTCAGGTCAGTCGAACTCATCCGGATGGAAACGCCTGGGAAACTCTGTATCCACAGTGAATGAATGAGCAGCTGAAGCACGGCGACACCGGTGTAACGGCAGGACCCGATTAAAGGACGGCTCCAGTTTCTTAGCAGCCGAGTCAGTTTTGACCCTCGTGTCTCGCTCGTCCGGCTTCATTAACGTTCACAGAAACGACGTCGGGGAGCAGAAACGACCCGAGCTGTAACAAACTGGAACTTCTGTTTTTAACTGTGTCGTTTTATAAAAACATTTTTGACGAATTGCACAAATAAATAAAGAGATCAGAGACAGAAAAGCGTCACGTGCTGCTGGCAGCGACGTCTCGTTGACAAGAAAAGACGCTTGTTTAAATCTCACTGAAACTAGCTATCTGTGTAGGAAAATCAGAAACTTTATTTGATCCACATAGTGAACACTTGTCTTCATGTTACAGTTTAGTCCAGATCAGAAAGTGAAGCCCGCTCGTCCTGTCGTCAGATTTCCTTTCAGTTTGTGAAAGACTCACGCTGAAGCTCGTTGGGGTCGGCGTCCACTCACGGGCTGTCCGTCTCAGTCTTTGCTCAGGCTCCCGCCCATCTGTGTGTGCGTGTGTGTGCGTGTGTGTGCGCGTGCGGTTATAACCTTCCACCGCCACTAGGTGGAGTCAACGCCACGCAGGCATGAGCTGCAGCATCTCTGTTTGTACGTGTCCACATGGCACAGCCTCAGCCTCCTCACCACACTGCAGTACTGGGTGGTGTCCTCACATTCACCTGCAGGGAAAAGCACCATCAACACCTCATCTCACATTTAGCACCGTGAAAAACATTACAGGTGTGTTTCTGGAGCTTTTAGGTTTTCGACGGTGCAGATTTCACGGCGTCTCCAAACGACAGTGAGGCCGTGCGCGCTCACAGACTCCTCCTTATCTTGTTTTGCTGTAAGTTATGACCACCATGCCTCACAGCACTCTGAACAGCCTCAAGTTTGGATCCTTCTCACGTTAAACACCGTGCGTCTATTTAACCCTTTAAAACCAGTCAGAGCAGCACGCTCCATTTTGCGTAACTATTTTTAAATCCCGGGAGCTCTGCAACCACGTGAGCTAGTGCAATAATTTTTTTGCATATGAAACCGGAGGAGTTGTACTTACATCTTATGCCATCAGCTTGTCCTCGGTCACAGTTTCCTTCCACATATAGCTTTGCAAAAACTGCATAAAAGCACTTGCAGCAACAAAAACATAATATTCCAGAAACACACTTTGCTGATCCGATCAGCTGTTTGTAACACTTCCTACGTCCATCAGTGCGAACTATCGCATGTCCGCCATGACCTGCCCGAAACCGGAAGTGACGTCATTTTCGCGGAAATGTAGTTTTTTACCATCAGGGCCTCATGAGCCTATACTGGTGTTTTTAAAAGTTATCTTTGACTTTATGACTTTCTGTGTGGTTTCTGGGATGCTTAGGACTCATATTGCACTGCTGGAAATAGTTTATTTTGATGCATATGCTGCTTTTTTGCAAATTTGCATCATAATATTTATTTTCGTTTTTCCTGCAGTGTATAAAAATTGGTGTATTTCAAAAATAAAACTATGAAGACACTCAAAATAAATTTCCTGTGGTGGGAAACTATTTTGTGCAACTTTTTTGTATTTACAGTTTTGAGGGATAAGCCTCTTAAATTTCTCTAACTAGAAATATATGTTAAAAAACAAAAACGATTTTCAATTTCTTTGTAGTTTATTGCACTTTTTTGCAATTTATGTAATTACTATGCACTTAATGCAGACATATTATTAAAATCTAGGCTGTAATGGTTGTATTGATGTATAGCAACTTGAAATGCTCCCAAAAGTGGCTCCACAGCATGTAAACATATAATATAAGCTCTGGCGGACTTGGTTCTATGGTAGGTCTTAAAGGGTTAAGGACACAAACTCCAACACCTGGGTTCCTGAGAAGATTTCCCATCATGCTCCTGGTGGAAGTTTACGAGACTGTATAAAGATGGAAGCAGCTTCTGGGACTGAAAGGTGAAGCCAGCTCTCAGCGACTCTCAGTCACACTGAATAAAACATTAAGTCTTTACTGTGACACTGACAGCACGGCCCACGTTCAGGATGTCGTGACGTACGAGGAGCGACGGCGCCGCTGAATTAACATTTATTGATTGTCATTCAGAACTCGGTGGTTCAGTTTCAGTTAACTCCAACCAGCCTGACTGCAGCGCCCGAAGCCCAAAACGGTGAAATTCATCTGCATAAACTTTTACATGAAACTTTAATAAACCTTCAGGGTTTTTTAGTGGTTTGAATAAAACAAAGTTAAAGTCCAACGTGGCCGATCGCACACGCCGCAGGTCAGCTGTAGCTTTACGTATTTAATGGCTTCGCCTAAAGAGTGCAGGACGCGGCGCAGACTTACTCCCGCAGGTGGCGGTGTTGCAGTGCTGCCAGGTGGAGGGTCGCTGGAGCCAGGCGCAGTGCTGGTCGGCCAGAGTCCTGCCGGTCTTGCTGTGAACGCAGTCCACCCTGCGGGACTGGAAGCCACTCCCACAGACCACGGTGCACGCTCGCCACGCACCGGGACGCCACTGAACATTGCACAGGTCAGAGGAACAGTTGCGCACGGACACCGGTCTGAAAGAGAGAAGATTTGGGAGTTATTGATGGGATTGGTGATCAATTCTGACGGTGTCATTTTATCGTGTTTATTTGTTCTTCATCTTTTCATCATTTCAGTTTTATATGAAAGAGTCATTTCGTGTCTGAGCGCGTGCGTACCTGCTCCGGAGGTCACAGTCTGTGTAGGAGGAGCCGTTGGCGTGCTGGCAGACGACCGATCTCTTCTGCACGGTGGTGGTGGGGCCCAAACACCTCCCCGAGCACTACGATTCAAACAGTCACAGCTGAAGGCGACTTTCCAACACCGTGTAACGTGTCTGAGTAAACGTCTGACTCTACCTTCCCCCACGGACTGGTCACCCACACGGGGCAGTTATTGGCGGAGCACGGCTCCGTGTCCACCGGCCGACTCGTCCCCTTGCAGGCGGCCGCCGGCAGTGTTCTCGCTGCACCTCCGGCGTCGAGCTGCTGACACGTGACCCACCGCCGCTTCTGGCCGGCGCCGCATGAGGCCGAGCACTTTGACCACTCCGACACCGACCATCTGACACGAAGACAGCGACACACGAAGCACACAAACGCAATAAAACTTCCGTCCAAACATTTTGTCTCTTCCTGTAAACAAGAATCTGTCAGAAAGCTGCGCTCGTCCAAGGACGAGTCTCGTTTTTACTCCTCTCAGGCTCGTCCAACTCCCGAGGAAACCGGGGGTGACAAACTACAGGAAGAGGCAGAACTATTGGGAATCCTGAGGCTTTGCTGGCACAGTCCAGGTCCTCTTAAGAGGAAATGTCACTGAAGATCATTAGAAAATAGTTCAGAGGGACCATCCTGTTATCAAGTCAGTCAGTAAAATGTATTTTTACAGCACTTTAAATAGATAAAAAATCACAAAGTGCCAGAAATCTGAATAAAACAATGAAACTAGGGATGCACCGATACCGATACTGGTATCGGGTATCGGGGCCGATACTATAAAATGTGTGTGTACTCACTAGTTAACCGATACCAACTTATTTCATTAATCAGAGGGTGGCTTGTCATTTCTGTTGTAGTTTTTTAGATTGGCCACTAGGGGGCCAATTATTATTTTATTTATTATTTATTTAATAATAATTATTTTGTTTGTTTGTTTACAATATGGACACTCTGCAATAATTTAAAAGTTTAATTTATTCTCAAACCTAATTTGTATTTATTTGATTCCAAACAGAAGTGTTTATTTATTATTCTGAAAGCTCGAGACAGTGCCAACAGTTCAGTGATATTTTGTTAAATTACAATGTGGAGACTCTGCAATAATTTAACAGAAGTGCTTATTTTTCACTTGAAATTTTTTTGTGGTCATTTTTATTAAGATTTTATTTTTTATCGGCAGGGAATATGATAAAACCTGTCTTTCAATTCATTGCATTTGTGTGTGTGGTAGAAGTATCGTTTTTTGTACTCTGTATCGGCAAGTACTCAGATCCAAGTATCGGTTTGAAAAAATTGGTATCGTTGCATCCCTAAATGAAACATTTATTAAAAGCTCATTTGTATAGAAATGTCTTCAGCTGCTTTTTAAAAGAGTCAGCAGAGTCTGCACAGCGTAAAGACGACAGAGGACAACCCCACAGGTTTAACCAACAGTGACCTCTGACCTGAAGACCTGACCCTGCTCGGGAAGAAGCAGGTCAGAGATTTACTGGGGAGCTTCACCATGTAGAGCTCGAAAAGCTCAAACTAACATTTTAAAGTGAAACCTAAAATGTAGAAGCTTAAACTTCCTGTCAGTGGCGTCACATAAAGCAGCTTTGTTGAAACAAGTAAAAAAAGCACCAACAGCCACCTCAGGCTCTGCCTTTGACACCTGCAGTCTAAGTTTGTTTCTTAGACGATAAAAACATGGAGTGATTCTCGACCGACGGTGAGCGTCAAATATGGCGCCCAAATTTCTGAGACTCGATTGAACAGAAGAGCCTAAAAAACCGACACGCTGCTTAATTTCTGAAATTGCGTAAACAGGAACAAGCTGTCGAGTCCTGATGGCAGCGATGCTCCACGATCGAGTGATCGAGTCACTGTGGGAAGAGCACTCGAGTATTTTTATTTTATTCTTTTGGAAGAATGATTTCCATCCAGCCCGTGACCACAGACTTGCCAAAGAGCACTACAGCTAGAGGTGAGATGAATTACAATGCCCCCCCCCCCACTGGACTGAAATCTCCACCCGTGCTTGTAGCTGTAAACACAGAGCTCCGTCAGCCTGCAGCACTACAGTTTCATCCCGAGCCGAGCTAACAGCGGGTCATTTGTGTTGCATTAGCGAGCGAAGCTGACTCAGTGTGTGGCAGCAGAGCCGGAGGGCCGGGGGGGGCTGACTGATGGGCTGTGTGATGGGTAAAGGCAGGCTGGCAGAGCTGGCAGCAGCGGGGGGGCCTCGGGGTGAGCAGATTCTGCTGAGAGTTACACTTCTGCTGCACTCGCTGATTCATTAGCGGCCGACCCTCTGACGCACCGCGAGCACGAAACTCCGAGCGGGAAAGGAAAAATGTCAGTCAGTGGGCAGGTTTATTCTATAATCTGTCAATATCGCGGCGGCGCTCCACAGGAAGCGCTGCTCTCGCCTGTTTTTGAAGAAGTTCCTTTAATAAAACACGTCGGCAGGTGACAGGAGAGGCTGCGGCTCGAACGTGTGATTAAAGCTGCTTGAACGTCGTCTGCTTACAAAACAGCTCGGACACGTGCCCACATCAGTGCCCCGCTCCCCAGCACTGGACGCTTGATGGGCGGAGCCACTAGACAGGTACCCTCCCTCTCTGACAAACGCTGAGCTGCACCCGACCCACCGAGAGAACGCCGCACGCGGGCAGTTCTCCTGGATTTGCCAGAACAGCGAACCGTCTTCTTTTCAGATCAACGATTCATTTTCAGCTCGACGCCAGCAGGACTGCACAGCTGGTTAACGCGCTCGGCGTCCACACTCAGGTGAACGTGGCGATCGAGCGTACCTGGGGGGGCAGGCCTGTCTGTTGCAGGGGACCGGGGACGTGACGGGTTTGGGTATGCGCTGACACATGTCGGGGTGAACGTCTTTTCCGTCCAGAGAGACGCATCGGATCCGCCGCAGCCACGTCCCTCTGCTCCCGCAGGAAGTGCTGCAGGTGGTCCAGTCGCCGAATCTCCAGCCAAACTCTGCAGAACGAAAGAGGAAACATGGAGATGCATGAGATCCAAACTCTAACGAGTATTCTGTAAATCAGCAGCTTCTGGGCTCTCAGTGACGGTCAGTCGGTTTGTATGAGGAGAGATGTGGCCGCCGTGATGTCACTTCCTGTTAACCCCCGTGTACAGCAGGGGGCAGCAGTCCAATAAAACCAGAGCTCAACACATTTTACTTTAGTTGTTATCCAACATGGAAAACGTGTCACAGCTGAAATAAACTGACTTTAGTGAATGAAGCTGTTTTTGACTCAACACCAGCGTCCTTCTAACTGCGTGCTGATTGGTCGGTTAAGGCTTTAGGACAGGATGTTCTCCGTTTCCAAAGATAACTCCAGCAAACATTAGCAGCGTCGCTAAAGCGCCTCATGGTGCTGTGACGTAAACTAGAATCTAGAACTCCAGCTACCCTTCAACCCTCTAATCACAAAATCCCCAGAAGAAAGATTTTTACTCCAAATTGAGATTTTAGCTCTACAGCGCCAAACCTGTCGCCTAGAGCTGCCACAAACGATTATTTTGATAGTCGACTAGTCACCGATTATTTTTGCGATTAGTCGACTAATCAGATCATCATCCATTAGACGTACAGCTTATTGCACCAGCAGCATCTGCTCTTATATAACTATCATTAGCTTACAGCTTTAAGTGTTTAAGGTCTGTGCTAACTAAAAATAAAGACAAGATGATAGTTTGTTACATTTTAATGAAATTTGCAGATTGTTTCGGTGAAGTTTAATAAACTTCTTGCTATCTAAAATATAACAGGACACCGGAGTAAATTCTCGTGATCTCACACTTCTGATAATCAGCTGTCTGCTTGACGTTTATTCAGCTGTGTAAAAACTATAACTTTAATCTCAGCCAAACCGATTTACTCAGGAACAAATAAAATACTGAAAAAAGCCAAACAATAACATTTTTAAGTTATCTAAGTGACTTATATATCATGTTTAACCTGAGTAGCGAAAGACGGCATGTTTGAAGCCGGGAGTCCGGTGTTCTCACGGCTCTAGTTAGCCTAGCCCCCGGCTAGCTATCGAGCTAGTGGGTAACAAACGTCTCCGAAAACGTCGGAGCGCTTTTGAAAATATGTGGTGTCTTGATAAACTGAGCAGATATTTGAGGTTTACACAGCTACATTCTCGACTGAAAATATGTTAAACGTTTATTTTGTGACCCAGAAAGAATAATAAGAGTAATATTAAAACTAACTAGCTGCCGCCATTGTTGGAAACTGAGCTGGGCAGAGCTTCTTCTTCTTCTTCGGGGTTTAACGGCAGCTGGCATCCTTGTACATGCAGTGCTGCCATCTTCTGTTTCAGTCCGTTATTACACTCTTAAATCCTACTACTCATTCCTGCGTCTTTTGTGATCTTACAAAGCTTCAAACGACGCGTCGACTATTAAATCAGCCGTCGACGATTTTGATAGTCGACTAATCGTGGCAGCCCTATTGTCGCCCCACCCACAGTCATCCCTCTTTAATCGGCCTTTCTGACTCCAACAGACTGCAGACCAACGACTGAGACCAGAAACTCAGCAAAGATCAAATCAAAGCTCAGCGGCCTCAGACCTGCTTTTTTGCCCCCTGCTGGACGGTAGAAGAAATGCAGCTTTAAGCCACTTTGCACCGTCTGTGCGTCTCAGACACAAACGCTAAATCTATTCAAACTCATCCACCGGTTCCCATCAGACTGACATCAGACGCTCCACAGAATACGTGATAGCTCAAAGGTCGGTGAAAACGACTTCTGATCTATACATTTATTGATTTATAGATTCTGTCCTGTGCTGGGCTGCATGATCTGCATGCAGAGAGGCGATCTCTTCGCTGACAGCTGTTCCAAATGGCAGAGCGGTGCCTCGTTATCCACACGCCCGCAGTTTGAAGGGAAGACTGTAGAAGCTACAGGCCGAACCAGGACGGGGCTCGGAGGAATGCCACAGCATCCCGTCACAGTAAGATTTGACAGCGGCGGCGTCAAACACCACCCTGAGACGTTAACGTGTCGCGCACGAGTCTGCACAGATTCTCGATTTTTAATTTCAGATGCTGAAACAGCCACAGTAGAGGCAGGGAGACGTCCGAGGCAGAGGAAGGACAGCCGTCGGCGGGACGGTGTCTCAGAGACAAAGAAGCGGCGTGCAGATGGCGCCGCTTCATTCCTGCAGAGCTGGACCTGAACGTTGGAATAATCGTGTGGGTCATTCATCGTTTCTTTGATAGAAACGATGCATGCGTGCTCAGTTTGTTCCCACATGAGATTTTTCCACTCAGGCCGTGTGACGCCAGCTCAGCGCTGACACTGGCAGCTTCCAGAGATGAAACGCCTCATCCACCCGGGACGTTCCTCCTCCGTCGGCGTTCCCTGGATGCTCCACTTGTCTCGAGGAGACGTTTCCACCGCTTTTTGTTTTTAATGTATTTACTTTAACTAAGCTTCACACTTTAAGCAGCTTTTGGATTCTCGTCCTCTCAGACACATTAAGCACTCCTCGCCGCCCACGCACGAATTAGGAGACGCGCTTCCTGCCATTTATCGCTCGCTCGGTCCAATTATCATTCGTCTCATGACTTCCAGCTCGCTCCGTTCGCCTGTGTTTACCTTCCTCTCCACAACTACTGACATCATTTGCTGAGTTTATTCATGCAGATGCAGCTTCAGCATCAGCGAGACCAGAAAAATGTTTTCAATAAAACTTCATAAAAATTCAGTTACATCGTAACAATCTGAGGAGAGTCGTGGAAACACTCAGGAAAGGAGCTTCGGTGCTTCCTTTACCACCTGCTTTAAGGGTGGAGACGTTTTCCAGCTTCAGGAACTACGTCACCGTCGTCCACACACATTATGAACACGCCCACTCGTTTCAGCTCCTCCTGTTGCCTCCAGACCAACCTGATCACTGCATATCCTGATATTCCTTTACATTAGATAGCCGCTGATATGAGACATGCACAGGATAGTAAACCTGCATTTTAAAAAGCGTCCCTGCGGCGTAAACACTCACCTTCGCTGTGAACGTATATCCAGGCCGACAGGATTTGTCTGGTGCTGTTGATGAAGGTCTGGCATCTGTAGCGGCCCGCAAACTTCCCCTGGAGCGTGCTGACTTCCAGCACACGACCTCCCACCAGCATCCTGTGCTGCAGACCCGGACCGGGATCTGGGGAGTGAGCCGGAGCCGAAACCTCCTTCAGGGTCCGGTTGTTGTACTCCCAGCGCACAAGAAGTTTGTGGTCGGAAACCACCGGACAGCCTGCGACAGGCAGGAGCAGAAAGAATGTTTGTATTTAACATTATAACGCTGAAAATGCTAAACAGGAACTCCATCAAGTTCAGACATTAATGCTAATGGATGAAAGAAATCCATCTGAGGGGGCGGCGGCTCGTCCGCTGACTGGGACCTTGTTATTCAGCAGACTCGGACCGGAGCTGTGACTAGGGATGCACCGATACTGGTATCGGGTATCGGGGCCGATACTGTAAAATGTGTGTGTACTCATACTCGTAAAAGTTAACCGATACCATGAACCGATACCAACTTATTTCATTAATCAGAGGGTGGCTTGTCATTTCTGTTGTAGTTTTTTAGATTGGCCACTAGGGGGAAATCCCGCGCTAAACAGGCACAGGGTTAGACGAGTGAGACTGGCGGCTCCAGATAAAAAAGAGAAACTGGAGGCTGCTGTAGCTAGGCTAAACAAAATGTCAGCAGTGTGGAACGGCCAACTTTAACTCAGGTTTTGGAAAAGCGAAGAAAAATGTCAAGAGAAAATCCACGGGCAGTTAAAATAACAGAGACTCGACTCATTTTATCACTCTGGATGACCAGCCAATGCCAGTCGTGGAAAACATAGGATTGCACCGTCTTCTCAGCATACTCGAGCCGCGATATGAAATTGGACACTCTGCAATAATTTAAAAGTTTATTTTATTCCAAACAGAAGTGTTTATTTATTATTCTGAAAGCTCGAGACAGTGCCAATAGTTCAGTGATATTTTGTAAAATTACAATGTGGAGACTCTGCAATAATTTAACAGAAGTGCTTATTTTTCACTTGAAATTTTTTTGTGGTCATTTTTATTAAGATTTTATTTTTTATCAGCAGGGAATATGATAAAACCTGTCTTCCAATTCATTGTATTTGTGTGTGTGTGTGTGTGTGTGTGTGTGTGGTAGAAGTATCGGTTTTTGTACTCAGTATCGGCAAGTACTCAGATCCAAGTATCGTATCGTATCGTTTTGAAAAAATTGGTATCGTTGCATCCCTACCTGTGACTGAGATCTTCTCCTTAACTTTAAATCCGATAAAATCTAAAGTTAAGGACGATTTTATTCTGACACTGAACCACCTTTCCAAACTTCACCCTTTTTATTAATAAAATAAATAAATGTGTCTCCCATATTTATCTGGTCATCACTTTAAAGGTCAGTCCGGCTCCGGGCAGAGGACGTTGTCTTCGTTGGTGATCATGTGACTGTGACAGCAGAGGTGAGTAAAGCGTACCTATGCGCAGGACGTCTCCAGGTTTGATGAAGGCGCTCGTGCCGCGCCGTGACGCCATGAGGACTCTCCTCCTGCTCAGCTCCTGAGACGCCGGAAGCACCCGGCTCCCTCCGGCTGGATAAGGATCTGCACACACAAACGTTACTCCACGTGACCCAACGCGAGCGATTGTGGCGAGAGGTCGGCTTTATGTGTGAACCCACCGTGGACCTTCAGGACCGTGGAGGCGGTCGACTTTCCTATGGCGTTGGTGGCGGTGCAGGAGTAGGTGCCCTGGTTGTGCACGGAAACATTTCGGATCCACAGCGAGCCAGACGGCAGGGAGACGGCGCCGGCGTCCAACAGCCCGTCCTTCCTGTGCCACAACACCGTGGGGCGAGGAACACCTGACAGACGGAGAAAGGAGCGTTAAAAATGTAACAACAACAAAACAGGTCAAACATCGTGAGCTGAATCCTGACGCTGCGGGGAATTTGGAGGAAGAAGAGGAAGTGTTGCTTCCTGTTTAACCCTTTAAAGCCGGTCGGAGCAGCACGCTCCGTTTTGCGTAACTATTTTTAAATCCCGGTAGCTCTGCAACCACGTGAGCTAGCACAATAATTGTTTTTGCATATGAAACCGGAGGAGTTGTACTTACATCTTATGCCATCAGCTTGTCCTCGGTCACAGTTTCCTTCCACATATAGCTTTGCAAAAACTGCATAAAAAGCACTTGCAGCAACAAAAACATAATATTCCAGAAACACACTTTGCCGATCCGATCAGCTGTTCATAACACTTCCTACGTCATCAGCGTGAACTATCGCATGTCCTCCATGACCTGCCCGAAACAGGAAGTGACGTCATTTTCGTGGAAATGTAGTTTTTTACCATCAGGGCCTCATGAGCCTATGCTGGTGTTTTTAAAAGTTATGTTTGACTTTATGACTTTCTGTGTGGTTTCTGGGATGCTTAGGACTCATATTGCACTGCTGGAAATAGTTTATTTTGATGCATATGCTGCTTTTTTGCAAATTTGCATCATAATATTTATTTTCGTTTTTCCTGCAGTATATAAAAATTGGTGTATTTCAAAAATAAAACTATGAAGACACTCAAAATAAATTTCCTGTGGTGGGAAACTATTTTGTGCAACTTTTTTGTATTTACAGTTTTGAGGGATAAGCCTCTTAAATTTCTCTAACTAGAAATATATGTTAAAAAACAAAAACGATTTTCAATTCTTTTGTAGTTTATTGCACTTTTTTGCAATTTATGTAATTACTATGCACTTAATGCAGACATATTATTAAAATTTAGGCTATAATGGTTGTATTGATGTATAGCAACTTCAAATGCTCCCAAAAATGGCTCCACAGCATGTAAACATATAATATAAGCTCTGGCGGACTTGGTTCTATGGTCGGTCTTAAAGGGTTAAAGGCAGCTTTTCTTTCCCGCTGCTGCCAAGGCTCCTCTGATTGTTGTATTACTACATGGTCTTCCTCTGAATTTTATTACAAACGCCATTAAATCAAAGTATTTGACTGATGCAGTATTTATCATGACGAGGACGAGCTGGCCGACACAGTTATGGAGTCAGGAAGTAGAGAAACGCTCTGTCAGAGGAGGAACAGCGTCCGACCTGAAGCTGAGAGCGATCTCTGACATGAGTCTGAAATCAAGCTCTGCCTGAACTTCACACGGCTTCACTTCCTGCGAACCGTCTGAACAGCGGCTGATGTGAAGCGAGGATCAGCGTGAGAGTCTGCAGAGCGGTGTGTCGGGGTCAGACCCCACGCTGCTCTCGCCGTGGCTGGGATTCCTGCGAATCGACTTCCACAAGCGTTCCCTGTTTATCAGCACAGCTCTGCAGGAGAAACGCTTCCTTTCCTTTTTTGACACAGAGAGATATCACGACGTGTTTTCCCAATCTGTGCTTACACCCCAACACACCACGACCACGAACACTTGGACTCGCCGCCTTTTCAAACACCTCCAAATAAATGTAGGCAGAAATAATTAGCATGCAGTAATTAAAGCAGTACTTCTGTTTACTTGTGAAAATTAGAAGCATAAACGAGTCATGAGATGTTAATTTTATGCACAGAATATTAAGGTGACATACTTAAAGGGTTTGGAGTCCCAGCTGAGAAAGAACAGCACAAACAGAAAATTGTTGTTTCTGTGGACGCAGAGCTGCAGGAACAAGAAAAAAGGAAAATGTTGATTTAGCCTGAGAACACGTGCATCACGTGCAGAGACACAGCGCTCCTGCAGAGCTGCAGCTCAGGAAGGTAAGTAAGGTTTTCCCACACTTTGAGCCGGATCTACGGGAAGTCTCTGAGAACTCTGTGACCACACCCACCTTTGAGTGGCACACCGACCTGCAGCTCACACTGAGGCTGAGCCGCAATTACCTGACGATGATGATGATGATGGTTCTCAGCTGCAGGTTGGACTGCTCAGGTGCAGTCGGAGAAATCTGGAAGGAGTCGAGCGGGAGATTGACGGACAGATCACGTCACGTTGCTGATTTGTTTTGTTGAGTCTGACGGTGAAGCTGTCGACTGATTGGTCAGCCTACGCTCCCACTCGCACCGTAAATGATCTGACACTCTGGGTGGAAACTGACAGAAAAAAGCTCGAGGACAGAAGCGGCAGAGACAAACTTCCTGTGACGAGCGCTTGTGCTCAGCGTCGGCAGGCCGAGGAGCTGCTGCTCCAAAAGGAGCCAGCTGAGGTTGATACCTCCTGGAGGAGAAGCTTTGTGTCAACACTGTAGAAATCGTGTCTCCCAGCTGGCTTGGGAACATTGGGAACATTGGGAAATGTCCCACTGGAGGAGGTGGCTGCTTACACTGGCGCCCCGTCACCCAGGTGGTTGGGAGAAGATGAGTGAACACTGCATGTTGCAGAATCAGGATCATAAAAATAAGAGTGTTTGTCTGGGAATCTTCCAGCTACAAGCTAAAGGAGCAAACCTCTGATGGAGCGAAGGAACTGCAGCTCGGCTCGCAGCTCTTTAACTCTCGTGTGTCTTCATTCGAGTCAGCGTGGACAAAGACGAGGCAGCTCAGACCGGATAACTGGTCGAACAGGATTTCAGCTTCCAGCTGTCTCTCTGCAGCAGCAGCGCACGAGCTGATCAGCACTTGGACACAGCTCAGAGTTTAGTCTCTCAGCACTTCATATATTGAGGTGAGTGAGGTGAACTCCTGAAGTGAGGCGTCCAGACGTGATTCCCACTCTTAGATCAGACAGCTATGAACACCCAGCTGCCAACAGGAGAATGCTCGCATTTTCCAAGATGTCACTCTCCATTACAGACTTCACTTCACCCAATCAGATGAAAAATTACTCTCAATCTGGTTTATCTCAGCGCTCAGCCTGCTGACACACACACACGCACACACACACACACACACACACACAGCTGATATCATGTCAGCTCTCAGTGCAGTAACCTTTTGTAACCAGCTCCACATAAACTGTTTGATCAGACGTTTTCATCACTCTGTGATTGGATGAGATGACAGAAGCAGCAGTCAGTGTGTATACATTTAGGTGAGTGTGTGTGTGTGTGTGTGTGTGTGTTACTGATGTTGTGGGGACCTAAATCTGTGTCTGCAGGCCTTTATGAGGACGTTTGTTTTCTGCACAGGAAGTAAACCTTTGAGTCTTTCTACTTCGTCTGTGGTGGTGAGACGAGACGCGGCGCCTGCTGTGCGTTCACGTCTCTGCTTCATTCACAGACTTCACACACAATAACATAAAAACAGTTTTATAGATACAGCAGAGCATCTTTCTCACTGAATTATGTGCTGTAGCTGCTAAATAAAGGCCAATAAAACAGGACGCCGGGGTTTTTGATTGGATATGCAGACCTTTGATTTGTGTCGTGTGGTATCGTGACCTACCACTGACGGGACAGTCCACAGTGAGGTTGGCGCCTGGACGAATGCTGATTTGTCCTCCGACAGTGGCTGTCACGCTGTGGCCCAGCATCCCGCTGTTGTCTGAGACGTTTCTCCAGGACACCGCGATGGCCGGAGGCTCTATGGATTCACATAAACTGCATCAGCCACCGAGCTCCCATCACATCCTCCCGTACCCTTAATGACAGTATTTATCAATAAAGTTGTGATTCGACAACCATTAGAACAGTTTCCAGGTTTTTCCAAGGACACCTAGATGAGCAGAGACCACGACTGACATCTGATGTAAAAACATCTATTTTCCTCAAATATCCCAGAAACTCCTCATTTCAGAAAAGACCTTCATCAGTTACTTCTAACTTCAAACTGTGTCCAGCACTGCAACCCGTCCATGTAAGTGTGAGACAGTGGTGACAAAGTGAAGTTGTACTACATTCAGAGTTCATGGTAAATGACACAGAGGCTGGCTCCTGTCTTCCTTCTCTCACCCCAATCGGTCGCAGCAGATGGCCCCGCCCCTCCCTGAGCCTGGTTCTGCTGGAGGTTTCTTCCTGTTAAAAGGGAGTTTTTCCTTCCCACTGTCACCAAAGTGCTTGCTCATAGGGGGTCATATGATTGTTGGGTTTTTCTCTGTATCTATGAAGCGCCTTGAGGCGACTTTTGTTGTGATTTGGCGCTATATAAATAAAATTGAATAGAATTGAATTGGTTAGACACAGGAAATGACATCACTGTGTCATCGGCATAGAAATGTCATTTTGCACTTTTGGGTTTAATCACTCACTTTCCTCAGAGGGTAACTTAAACGTCCGCATGGAAGTTCAGTGAATTCATTATTAGACTCGATCGGCTTCGGTGTCAAAATGCAAAATAAACTCACCCGCTGTTTAAATCACAACATCAAACACAGAAACTGCACATTTAATATTATTTCCTGTTAATCTTCTGATTGTCTGGACAGAAACAGAATAAGAAAATATAAGAAAGTGATTCAGCTGCTTCCCGAACTTCAGGCTGATTATTTTGCGATCAGTGCTGCAGCTTTACTGGATACAAACATCCTGAATGAACATGAATCAATCTGGAAGAATATCCGCCCCAAAACAAAGCTAAAAAAATGTGTTTGTGATTCCAGGACTGTATAAATCATTAAAACCCACCACCCGGGTTTGTTTGCAGGCTGAGACGGAGCCACAGCTTTGTGTTCCTGCAGATCGCAAGTGGAAAATAATCCCTCACACACGACACCAGTGGAAAAGAAGAACTGGGTTCATGTTGTGAACAAACACAGCTGTTCCACAGGCTCTTTTCAGCAGGCTGAGTAAGACGGTGAAATCTGTAAACGTATATATTTATAAATCCATTGATTACCGCGCGCTCACAGACAAAGCAGGCCTGGATTGATATTCATCAACATAGTTAAGAAAAGCCACAAGGGAAATTACAAAACCTCCACTGGAACTGGAGAAGATGTGCATACAAATGCAACCTCACGTGAGACGAGTGAACTGCAACAAAGACACACCTGCCAGCAGCAGCTGGGAAGCCTCCGAGTCTGAGCCCAGCGTGTTGGCAGCGGTGCACCTGTACCGGCCTCCGTCAGACGCTCGGAGCTGCAGGATGTGGAGGCCCGCTCGATCCCAGGACACCCTGCGGACACACGAGGAAAACATTTTTACTTTTTACCCAACTCATGCCAACAGGGAGAACACGGCTTCCTCATATTCCCGCACTTCTTTCAAAGTGGGGCAGCTAAAACGAAGAGTCTCCGCTGAGGGACTGGTTAATCATTTTGGATACAGAGGAACTTTGTTGAGCTGTAGATGAGGAGATCATCACCAAACACAGAGAGACACAAAGAAGAAACTGAAAGTGCTATTTTATTGTTCACAGAAGCCTGTAGCTCGCTAACATTTTAACCTGAAGTTTGGTTTTTTTTTGCAAAGCCAGGTGTCGTTATATTAACACACACGTCGCACCTTTGTCCCCCTCCCGCCCACAACCTCAGAGTGATGTCACACCTTGAATATGCCATCAGAATATAACCGCTTTCAGAGAATGTAACATTTTTAACAAATGTGAAAAATGTTACATTTTAACAAGTGTAAATGTAACAAATGGTTGAGGCGGCGCACACAAACACAGCTGTGCAGAGAATTTCTGTAAGATTTTATTATTTGTAGCAGCAGGTTAAAAATCTTTGGTAAAGCAAAGTTTTCAGGTACCAGGTTCATCTTCTCATAACAGAAGCAACTACATACAAGAATCACTGAGAGGAGCAGCGGTCCCCAACCCCCGTGCCTCAGACCGGTCCGTGAGTCGTTTGGTACCGGGCCGCGAGAGTTGAGGCTCGGGTGTGAAATGTATAGTTTTCAGGGTTTTTATCGGTTTTCAGCGTTATTTTGTTATTGTTTACTCGGTTTTCCTGGGTCTTTTCACGTGTGTTATGAATAAATCTTCTTTTTTTCGGTACCGGTACTAGTTTTATTTTGTTGTATTTATCCGCGACACCTTAAAGGCCGGTCAGTGAAAATACTGTCTGGCATAAACCGGTCCATGGCGCAAAAAAGGTTGAGGACCGCTGCATTAGAGGCTTCGTTATGCAGTAGAGTCTGTCAGACAGCTGTCAGCTACAACGTGAGGAGTAGGGCTGCCACAAACGATTATTTTGATAGTTGACTAGTCACCGATTATTTTTGCGATTAGTCGACTAATCAGATCATCATCCATTGGACGTAAAACATACAGCTTATTGCACCAGCAGCATCTGCTCTTATATAACTATCATCAAGTATCAAGTGTTTAAGGTATGTGCTAACTAAAAATAAAGACAAGATGATAGTTTATTAAATTTTAATGAAATTTGCAGATTGTTTCGGTGAAGTTTAATAAACTCCTTGCTATCTAAAATATAACAGGACACCGGAGTAAATTCTCGAGCATCTCACACTTCTGATAATCAGCTGTCTGCTTGACGTTTATTCAGCTGTGTAAAAACTATAACTTTAATCTCAGCCAAACCGATTTACTCAGGAACAAATAAAATACTAAAAAAAGCCAAACAATAACATTTTTAAGTTATCTAAGTGACTTATATATCATGTTTAACCTGAGTAGCGAAAGACGGCGGTGGGTTTGAAAACGATTTGCCGGGAGTCCGGTGCTCTAGTGAGCCTAGCCCCCGGCTAGCTATCGAGCTAGCGGGTAACAGACGTCTCCGAAAACGTCGCAGCGCTTTTGAAAATATGTGGTGTCTTGATAAACTGAGCAGATATTTGAGGTTTACACAGCTACATTCTCGCCTGAAAATATGTTAAACGTTTATTTTGTGACCCAGAAAGAATAATAAGAGTAATATTAAAACTTACTAGCTGCCGCCATTGTTGGAAACTGAGCTGGGCTGCGCTATGAATTCTGGGACACAGCTTCTTCTTCTTCTTCGGGGTTTAACGGCAGCTGGCATCCTTGTACATGCAGTGCTGCCATCTTCTGTTTCAGTCCGTTATTACACTCTTAAATCCTACTACTTATTCCTGCGTCTTTTGTGATCTTACAAAGCTTCAAACGACGCGTCGACTATTAAATCAGTCGTCGACGATTTTGATAGTCGACGTAATCGTGACTAGTCTACTAATCGTGGCAGCCCTAGTGAGGAGATACGAGTGCGTCGCTACGTAGAGGTGGGCTTTAGACTAAAACAACACCACTCCCCTGTAAGAGGAGGAAACAGCACCGGGCCAAAAGAACCAGAGAGCTGTCCACGTCGCCGGGCTCAGCGACGCCCCGTCTTCCAACTGTAGGCCTGAGGAGTGACACACAACACACTCACAAAGCTCACACTAAGCTTTGCAGCAGTACAGTTACTAGAGAAATATTTTACAGCGACGGTGCGACAGCACACACACACACTCTGATGTGCTGCAGCCTTTTAAAACAGCTCTGCAGCTCTGTATTCCAGACAGCAGTGATTTGCATGTAGATCAGGCCCTCATAACTGTTCTCCTTCACTGCAATGGAAGAGAAGTACTTGTTCTTTGATCTGCGTCTCCGCCGTAATAACACAGACGTGAACTTTTCACTGAAGAATAAAAGAAATAAATGCTGCAGACCCGGTAAATCTGATAAAAGTCCTTTTTGAAAGGTCAGTCAGCAGCACAGCGTGATGCAGAGCTAACTTCAGCTCAACTCGCTCCACAGTTTCAGCACTTTGATAAAACTCAGTCAAGGGCGGCTGCAGAACATTGTGTTTTCCTCTGCAGCCCACAGGTCTTGTAAATGTCAATCAAGCATCCGTCTCACTCGGGCGTTCGGATTTCCGACCGTCCTCAGAGCTTCTTTCTCTCGCGCTCGGATTAAAAGAACCGTCTGACATTTTTGGAAATGTGTTTGTTTACTGGCTTACCCGGCATCAAATCGGAAAATCAATATCAATTTCATCTCAGCGCATCTTATACAGACAAGTTCAGGACGTGATTAAAAGCAGCTGAGCGCCACAGCAGGGAGGCGGAGGCTAGCACCACCTGTCGTGGCTCCTTTCCAACTTAAATCACTTAAATAAACAGGATGAGGAACACGAGGACTCCTCTCATACTGAAACTAGCAGCAAAGCGTTTCTTTTAGATTTGCTCTCAATGTACAGACATGAAACTGACACTGATTTTCTTTATCTGACTCGTTGTGCTGAAAATCTCTAAGGAAGAGATGAGAAAGAGGAGAAGAAAATGATGAAGGCCTCAGGAGACAGTCTGACCAGTTCAGTGGAAAAGCCTCGGCCATCTCTCCACAGCAGCTCGTTCGTTTTTCAGCTCATCAGGTCACAAAATGATCCGACTGCAGCCACGAAACACAGAACTGTTGCTGAACTATGAAGCCGAAGCTCACAAAACTCCTCTAACGCCCCCCAGACATGAAAGGTCAAAGGGTTTGTGCCATTACCATCACTGCCAGAGGGGGCGTCACTATGGGCCTAATCAATATGATGAGGTTAAATCGTTTGCATATCACAGGGGAAAAGTTGCTACAGAAACACGGAGTGAAAAAACGATTTAAACATAAGCTTTCGAACTGTTTTTGGACTTTTATCAAGACATTAATCAATAATCTATCCTGCACACTTTGCAGAACCAATCAGAGGCATGATTTGGACCAGGCCAGTTCAGCAGGTTAAACCTGACTCATGACGACAGCGGCACAGAGCCGGCCGGCGAGCTCGGAGGATCAAGAAGAGGTCGTGTTGCGTAACGCATCGGGGCAGAAACGCTCTCTCTGCAGCCGTCGGTCGTGCTGCGATTGCTCGCAAACCTCCATCTGCATCTCACAAGTTGCAGTTAAGAAAATCTAATGTGTTTGTGAAAAGGCTGGGCTGACATGGACGAAACTACACGAGTGCAGAATGTGTGGTCATCCTGCTTCATCGATATTCATCGGACCAGAGCCGCTCAGTGAGGTTTCACATCCAAACACTGCGTCGTAACACGGCCTGTTAAAATGAGCATCACGGCTCAAAGTCAATAAACCTGCTGATAAAATGTGCTGCTCACCTCATGTGCCAAAACTTTCATCTGTGCAGGGACTGACTTCATAAATCAGTGAACAGAATAAATGATTCATTTTACTTTCTCAGCCCGTGAGGCTGAAACAGCAGTCAGACTCACACACGGCTCCGACCAGCTCAAACTAGAACGTCTGACCTAAAGGATCAATGTTTGATTTGCATGAATTAAAGGCTACAACTAATTAAAAATAATAAAAGGACAGCACAGTGGTACAGTGGTGGCCTCACAGCAAGACGGTCCAGTTCCACCATCAGCCCAAATGTGGAGTTTGCGTGGGTTCTCTCCGGTTCCTCCCACAGTCCAAACACATGCAGTTAGTGGAGTTGGGTTAATTGCTCATTCTAAATTGTCCAGGGTGTACCCCGCCTGGATAAATCCAAGAGGATGGATGCATAACAAAAAGACTAAATACCAGCTTCTTGTAACAAATACGTGATCATTTTTACCTAAAAAGTAAAAGTAGTAGAAGACAAATGTTTTGTGTGACAGCTGAGCCTTCGACCACAGATCAGACAGAGTTACAGACACATCAGCAAAAACCTGAACGAGGTTCAAACTCAGGTGCAAAGTAACACGAACTGTTCTGCAGACCTGATAAAGGCCATAGTTGGCGTTTTACTGAAGCCTCCTTCAGTCATGCTGCTGCAGGCTCAGGCTGCTGGGTCCTCCCACAATGCACCAGCAATTCTCCTCTGCACTGCTTACAAGAGGTATCATGGTCACGTGCTCAAACCTTTGATCAGAACTGATAAATGACTTCCTGTCAGGCTCAGAGACGGCACTCTTTAAATAAACAAGCAGAACTAATCGGGAAAGCTGTGACTAGCCTGGTGTAGAAGCTCATACCATCGACCGAGGCGGTGTCAGTAGTAAATTATGACTGCTGGTTAACACCGACTGATTGTGGAAGTGAAAAACACGCATTCAGTCTTTCAAAGACTTCCTGGGGAGTCAGTGAGAACCAGGGGCAGCAAAGCAGCAAACATGTGGGAAGGCCGGGGAGATCCACCGGTGTAATTAGCTGCCCAATTAATTCACTGTGAATATTTCCAGGCTTCATCTGTTGCAGCTGGAAAAGATCACAAAGAGAAACATGAGCTGTAGCTAATTAACAGAGTGAGGAGGAGGAGAGCAGCTAAGTGATGAGGGGCAGCGAACGCAAAGATACAGGAGCAGGTGAGGGAAGCTGCTTCCTCATCTCTATTCTTCTCTGCTGTGACGCTGACTGACTGCACATGAGCTACATACACCCAGAAATGGACCCTGAAGGCAGCATCGTGTCAGTAAATCACAGGAAAACTCAACAAGCTCAAAGTGCTGTTTGAAGAAAAAAACCCAGTAACACGTTCTCATGTTGGATGCTTTCAATTCTGAGAAGTGGGAAACACTAGAAACTTTATTTTGAAAAGCCAGTAAATCTGTATGCTCCTTTTGTCACCTTAAGTCTTTTATTTTGACATTTTAGGAAACTTCAATGTGTCCTTCGACTCTCTGCAGACTTTAATTTTGAAACTCAGACACATCATGAGCCTGTAGCATATGCTACCTACCGTCTGGGAAATCCTTAAAACTGTCATTAAAATTTGACACACAGCTCAAATAGGCTCATTTTACCATGCAGATGCTTTTATTTTTGGATAAAGGTAAAAACATCAATAGTTCATATTTATTGTCTTGTGGGTTTTATTTTGAAAAGCAGATTCTTACAAACTGGAAAGCATCCTGTTAACTTGCTGTAAATAACTTGGAGCTTATATTTTGAATTTGTGAGCAAACAGGAAGCTTCCAGAATTCACTCAAATTAAAAAATATCACATGATAAATAAATCATGTCAACGATTAGTCAGAATCAGACTGACTGGCCTGTCAGCTAGCTCTGCTGTGTTACCTGTCAGAGTGCTGCAGCAGAGCTCCATCTTTGCTCCAGCTGATTTTGGGAGGTGGGGATCCCTCCGCAGGGCACCGGATGGTCAGCGACCGTGTGGCGTTGGCGAGGAGCGCGCTGTGTCCGATACTGATGTCGATGTTCTTCTGAAAGGTGGGTGGGACGCTCTGCTGCTGTCTGATGATCGCTGGTCTCTTTGTGACCGTCTCCAGTGGAGAGCGCTCGGACCAGTTGGGCAGTCGGTCTGTGGACGGACCAGGGAGCGAAAAGAAAAAAGGTTATCCTGAGAAAGGCCGAGGAAGGTCAGCCGATGACACGGAGAGACGCCTGATGGGATCAGCAATCACAACAAACACGGAGCATTTTATTAAACACCTGTATACCTGCGGTGCAGTTCAATCAGTCGTGTAGATAAACGTCAGGAAGTTCACGACCAACTAACCTCTTTCCTTCTCACCTTCCTTTAGTCCCTTTTCCTTCAATCGTCTTTCCTGCTCCCTTGTTCTTTATTTTTTTCCTTTCTATCGACAAACTTTCATCACATTGCTTTTTAATGAAAGACATGAAAACGTGTTGACCACACACTGCCTGCACAGTGTGGTCGTCTGGGTCTCTGCTTACCTTTAGCTTGTCCTCCTCTCCTCGTGGTTCTGGTCCAGAGCTGTGCAGGAGACATGTGTGTCAGCAGGGAGGAGATGAGCTCTGAGGCCTGCTCCTGCTGGATCTCTCCTCTATCAGCCTGCAGCGTCACATTGATCAGTCTCTCCTCCACCCGTGGCTGCAGGGAGGCCTCCTGTCCACCAGAGGGCACCAGAGAAACCTGGGCCCCGGGTCGGATCGTCTTCAGGACTGAGTCGTGGCTGTAGCAGCTGGGCAGCATCTCCTCCCAGTCGGGACCGGGAGCAGGCGGTCTACCCGCCGACCTGCCGTCACCGCCTATCAGCTGGAGAGTGAAAATGTCTGAGGCGGGTCCTGCCACACATTTGTACACCCCGGCGTCCTCTGGCTCCAGGAACTGGATCTTCAGAGAGCCGGACTTGGTGACGCCCAGGCGTTGGGAGCTGGGTAAGGCGCTGCCATCTTTGAGCCAGCGGATGTAGGCTTTGGGGAACCTTCTGACGGGGCATTTGATGACCACGGAGGTGTTGGGTAAAAGATAGGCGTGGCCACCAACGGTCAGGTGGAGACGCCTCTCTTTACGGGTCTGGATGTAGATGTTGTGCGTGCTAACGAGAGCGGGACACTGTTTGATCCCCTCCTCGTAGCCTCTGGTCTTTGCAGGGCGTCTCACCGGCTGCTTGACCTGGTTCTTCACAGCGGCTTTTCGCGAGTCTTTGGGTCTCATCTGCTTCTTGTGTTCTGTTAGGAACCAAAGAGACGACATTTCTTCTCAATATGGTGAATATTTTCAACATTTTTCAACATAATAAAAGTTTAAAGTTTGAGAAACTTCAGAGGAACAATTCATCTTTTTTAGAGGTCACCACAGTGGATCAGCTGCCTCCACCTCCTCCACCCTCCTCTGTCACACCAACCCTCTCCACGTCCTCATTCACTACATCCATGAACCTCCTCCTTGTCTTCCTCTTTTCCTCCACCCTGGCAGCTCCATCTTTTGTCCAACACATCCACCATCCAGGGCAACATTTCCTCTCTCACTAAAAGCTGAAATACTGCTGTACCTGTTCTGCTTCCAACAAAGTTCATTTGACTTATTGATTTCTAATCTTTCAAGCTAATTATCGACATTTTTTTCTTCCTTTACGTTTCTACTTTGAAATGATGATGAAATGATGTCAGTGCATGAAACAGTCAAACAGAATAAGGACAGGTGTTTCCTTATAAAAACACTACATTAGCTAGCTGCTAACAGCTGCTGCTGTGTTGTTTGTTGGCCGAACCTGATCATGTTTGTGGTGGTGGAGTGCTAAGTGAGGCACAGGTGCTGCAAATGAAATGCACTTAATCAGCTGATCATCAGCGGTGTGAGCATCTCTGTAAAGAGCAGTTTTGACACTTTGCTGGTCTGCAGGTGTGTTAACGCAACGCCAAGGAGCACAGACGCCAGCAGAGTTCTTAGACAATCAAACTTCACTTTACAATCACTTCTATTGAATAAATAATGACATACGTTAAGATGTCATGTGTAATTCATCTCAGGTTATATTTTTCTGAGGACTAGAAGAAGTAGAAGGAGGTCCACCTGACAGCCACCTGCCCCTCTCATTGGCTCCTCTGCAACGAGGCGCCAGCTGTTCGCTCACAGCTTTGAGTGTTTGAGTGAGAAGCGTGAACACAAGTCCATTAGTTCATTAGCAGGATGTGCTCCTCATGTCTTTGTTGGTAGATGAGAGCATTTTGAAGATGTTTGCTGCTCAGCATCTTGACTCATTCTCCGCTGCTGACCTTTTCTTGGAAGTGGGAGGAGTCAGGAGTCACACCTTATGTTATGTCTAGGACACCCTTGACACGCCCCCTTGGCTGGAGGCGTAACAGGACGTCTCCAACATGAACATCATGTTGTTTTCAGCAAGACTTGAAACTAAAGACAGAAAGAACAAAGGTTCTTGCTGAGATTTTGTTTAGGGCACGTCTGCATCTGCATCGTCTGCAGCGTCTGCATCTGCTGCATCTGCTGCATCTGCTGCGTCTGCATCTGCTGCGTCTGCATCTGCTGCGTCTGCATCTGCTGCGTCTGCATATGCTGCATCTGCTGCGTCTGCATCTGCTGCGTCTGCATCTGCTGCGTCTGCATATGCTGCATCTGCTGCGTCTGCATATGCTGCATCTGCTGCGTCTGCATCTTTTCTGCGTCTGCATCTGCTGCGTCTGCATCTGCTGCGTCTGCATCTGCTGCATCTGCATATGCTGCATCTGCTGCGTCTGCATCTGCTGCGTCTGCATCTGCTGCATCTGCTGCATCTGCATCTTCTGCTGCGTCTGCATCTGCTGCGTCTGCATCTGCTGCGTCTGCTGCATCTGCATCTGCTGCATCTGCTGCATCTGCTGCGTCTGCATCTGCTGCGTCTGCATCTGCGTGTGAAAAGTGTTGTAGAAGCCTCAGTAAACAGCGAGAGCTCGCCTCGGCCGGTTCACGGCGAGCTGGTAGCTTCCTTTATCTAACACCGGCGATATGTACATATGTAGTAAAGCTATTGTTGTGACTCTGACATTAACGAGTCACTCACTGAGTTTAAACTTTACTTTAACAGCTGAGTAACACTGCGTGTTACTGCGTTCTTTCAGAGGTCTTACCCAGAACCTCCGCAGTCATCTCAGGGACCCACGGTGACGAGGTATGTGTTTAGGCTCAGAGGCCCTCTGTGTTTATTTGAATTCCCGACTGTACTTTACTTAACATCGAGCAGGACGGCTAAGTGGATTCCTCAGAGCTTGCGGGGGGACGCGGGTCAGGCCGCGTGACACCTCTGCGTCAGCTAAAAGCAGAGTACGTCCTAACAAGTACGAGCAGTTTGGGTCTCTGTGAGTGATGATGGTTATAAACCACGCTGATCGATGGTCATACTCAGGGCATGAGAAAATGCAAACAACACCTCCCTCTCTCTCTCTGACCCGGCTTTTTGCTTCTACCATTAACTCAAATAAAAGCTGTGAGCTGACGGCACAGACGCTGATACAATGAGCACGATCAGTGAAACAGAAGAGCGCTTTAAGGACATTCTGACGTTTGATATTGGGTCATGCTGAGCAGGGCAGGACTCTGAAACACTGGACAGAGCAGCCGTGCACAGATCTACGACTGAGCGCTGAGACCGGATTCATCACATTATGTCTGCTTTGGATTTGTGACCTCAGGAAAGTCTTTTCTTTCTTTGTAGTAAAAACAACTTGGCTGCACTCAGTCCTTAGCGTTTAGCACTTCCTGTTCTCATGTCCTGAAGTTCTTGGTTGTTTTTAGACAAGTGAAATATGTTCTGTGATTAAAAGAAGATCCAATCAGACCATCAGTAAAGGTTTTATATGTTCCAACAGGGGTGTGTCTAAAGCAGGGCAAGGGGTGACACCCTCCCCTGAAAATATGGAGCCCCTCCATTAACACCTGTGGACTAGAGTGCTGTTTATTCTACGTGTCCAACGCTGCTGGAGGAGAGCAGCAAGAGACAGAGGTGAGGTTTACAAGATGTAGTGAGGATTGCTGTGGTGGATGGTTGGAGACGTGTCGCTGAGGAAAAGACAGGCTGAGCTGAAGATGTTCAGATGTTGATTGGGAGGGAGACAGGAAATGAGTCCATCAGAGGGACAGCTCAGAGTCAGGCTGAGAGGGTTTTCAGAGGAGGGGGGTGGAGGATGAAGATGGAGCTGCCAGGAGGAAGAGCTCACAGGAGGTTCATGGATGTAGTGAAGGAGGACATGCAGAGGATGCTGGGACAGGAGGAGGCAGATGATCCACTGTGTGAGTTTAGCCCGTGATCAAAGAGTGGGCCTGAACACATCAGCCATCTGGGTTAAAGAGTGAAAATTATAACGAAAACAAAAAGCATTTTAAAGTTTGGTTACAGCCCAACGTGCAGCTGCAGATCTGCCAGGATGCAACGCTGTGCTGCAGCTCTGCTCAGCAGGACACTTGAAAAGGATTCGGGTTATTTGGCCTGTTTGCTGCAGGCGACGTCTGCAAAAAACAAAACAGGTCCTGTGGAAGAAATTTCTTTATGCTCAACACGGAGAAAATATTCAACTAATGAAAAACAACCGCATGCAGCCGCATTTCCATCTACACGAGGTAACTAGGTTATAAAATATAAATGTCATTCGATCTGCGTGAAGTTCAGCCGGTCAGGAAAAGACGCTCGTCAGCCTTGATAACTTTTAGCCGAGCAAAATATCACAGATCCACACGGAGGTTACCGTCCAGCCAGCAGGCTGCACACGCTGCTGCGACGAACCCTTCACTTTGTTGTTGTGCACACGCAGTACGTCTTCAAGTGTTTCCTGACCTCTGATGACGTGCTTCATCTCAACACTGAGCCGGCCGTCGTCCTTTAAACTGGCTCCGTCACTGTGAGCCTGGCGCCTCTGTCACCTGACCACGACGCCGCACCTCTGCCCTTAGTTCGGGGAGACACCAGCAGATTCAGACGCTCCATGAGGACAGGAAGCCCGCCCTCGATTTCCAGCAGACGTTAGATGATACTGTAGTTGATGCTGTCAGGATGCTGCTGCTGCTCGCTTCACGCCCCAAATCAAAAATGGAGGATGCTGCGAAGCGGCTCGTGGTGCTGCGATGTCCCTGATACAGAAACCTGTCAAACAGGATGATTACACGGCTTGTTTAACGGCTCTTTGCTAAAATGTCGTGGAGTTCATCACCTGACAGAGTCAGACTGTCGACACTTGAAAGGACACAGACGACCTTTAAAAGCTCGTGAAGGATTCTTTGGAGCACTGGGTGCTTTTCTCCTGATCCTCTGATGATCAAACGAACGATTAGTGAGATTGGCCTCCCGCTGATCCAGCGTAGCACTGACAAATCCCCACCCCCGTCCTGTGTGACAGATATCACAGCTCGCAATGTTTCCAACTCGGTCTTTGGAGCTGCCGTCACTTTCTCTAACCATGCGGTGACTGAACGTTTGTTACAGCTGCAGCGAGGCCGGCTGGACCAAAGTCTGCAGGATCTGAGCATTGACATGCAAATTCATTTGCAGTAGTTCCACAGCTGGCATCCCGGCTCTCTGCAGCACAAGCTTCCCTCGTCAGTGAGCTGCAGCGACCACGGCGGCAGCACCGGGTCTCAGCAGGTCTCTCTCTGCTTTTCCTCCAATTCTTTCCACTCAATTATTAAACACATTGAAATTAATGAGAAGGGGAATTACGGCAACTTGCATGCTCCACGTTTTGAGGTTTCTGTCAGCAAACAGAGTTCAGAGTTGTTCCAAAACCATTTTTAGATCGTCCCGTTTGAGTTTGAGCAGGCGCACAAGTTCTGGGCAGAACTGCTCAACCGTCAGACGAGCACCTCTGAAGCAGCCGACGGCTAATTTGCACTAAAGCGTCGTTTCAGCACGGCGTGATCGCACGCAGGACATGAACACGCTGAGAGAAGATGCATGTCTGCATGATCACCATCACTGTCTGAGAGTTCAAACTGGACGCTGTCAGGTGTGAGCCAACAGGAGTCTGCCCATAAAGTCAGCTGCTTTGACTCGAACACATCTCCTCTGCATCGCGTCCACACAGCTTCCACTTCAGCCGTTACATCGCTCATGGTTCTTCTAAACTGACCTGAGGTCTGTGTGAGGAAGCCGTGTGTTTGATTCCCTGCTCAGCTGCTTGCGTCTCTCCTTTCTCATCCCTGACCAAAATAAAGAAGAACACCAACTGGTTCCAGTCCGTGTCTGTGTGTTCCTACAGGCTGAAACGCAGGACTCTGGTTTCTCTCGGCGAGAGGAAGACGTTTAACAGGCAGCTGTTACGTATTCTGTTGTTATTGATGCTCCAGTTACAGTAAAAGCAATAAAAAACAGAGTAAAGGTCATATTCACTGAAACAAAATGTCATGTATTCACTAAATGTCCCACCCTCTAGTTTACATGCAAATATAATCTCTCCCTCCCTGCAGAGGAAAGTCAGAGAGCTCATTAGATGAGCTGCTCGTTTTCACAGTGACGGGCTGTTTGTTCAGTTCTTCCATAAAAACTCAGAAGGATATTATAAACAACAATCCCACACACAAAAGGAAACATTCCCACACACAGTAGCAGGTTTTCCTGTCAGCACCCTGCAGCCAGTCTGAAAAAATGCAAAACGTCCGTCAGATCTAACAGAAGCAACGAGAGTCCAACAAATCTCACGGCACAGATGTGTGGGAGCTTTTTCTGTGGCTCTCAGATGAGAGCGACAGCAGTCTGTCTGGTCCTCTCATCATGTTAACATGTAGAGTTTAAGGCTTCTGGGGCAGGCGGTGCAAAAAGCCACGTCGTGCCAGTCTTATTCACCAGATCTACTGCAGCTTTGTTCACGCCTGAGCAGATCCAGGACACAACGGAGAAGAAGAGAGATCTGAAAAGAGCAGAAGCTGTCTGTACACACCTGAGAAGATGATCTCTAAAAGGAGGACGGCCATATTTGAATCAGGTACGGTTTATTTATATGAGCTGATTCTCAGAACTCCTTAAACATTTCATACATGACATCATGTTTATATCGAGTCACCTCGAGCATCTGTTTGCTCTGAAGACTCTTCCACTGACCCGACCTCGGCCTTGATTAGGCGGTAATATCCGAGGCGGCAGCTGGAAAAAACATTTCCTGAAACACACGTGGACTCTCAGGACTCACTCTGACATTTGCGAGGCATTAAGTCACGTGTTGTGCAGCGTGCGGGCGAGTCGAGGAGGATTAGAAAAACAGATCAAACGGTGACTCTGATGTTGGACCAACACCGAGGCGTTCATTTCACACAGACGTCAGCGAGCGGCGTCTCCTGCAGCTTGGCCACAGTCATCACGTGAAGTCATCGGCACTCACTGAGCAGCTGCTGAACCCGATGCGTGATTTTCACATAGGCTTCCCACACAGCATACGTGCACGCATATTGCACAGCACGCTGTGTTAGCGTGAAGATTGGCCAGTCTGAGTTTCCGCACGGGGCCGGGGGTGTAAACACTGCTCAGAGGCCCGAGGGTGAGACTGTTTCACCAAGCTGTAATCTGCCATGTCCCAGCGACAGTCCTCCTCACAGAGAGTTTATATCACAATAAACAACATCCATCCACCCTTTTCTGTCCGGGTGGTGGAGGGGCTGGACACCATCCCAGCTGCCACATCAAGTTCTTGCATCACCAGTTAACCTGTTTGGCTCTGATGCACACACGAGGACGACACGCAAACACCACGCAGAAAGCCTCTGGGCAGATGGTGGATTCAAACCCAGGACCTCGAGCTACCCACTGCCGCCCCGGTCCACATACAGACCTCTAAAAATGAAAAAAATATTCCACCTGACCCGTCACTGACAAATCTAACCTTCCTACTGAGATATCAGCATGTTTTCAGAGTTTCAGGCCCTGTGTGTAGAGGGAGGTAAAATTCAGCATCATCTGTGGATACTGGAGATATTTTGACGTGGCAGAAATCACGGCAAGAAGCAAAGAAAAACCCATCTACTGATCAGATGGATGGTGGTTCAATCCCTGACTCTGATCAGATACCAAAGTGTCCTTGAGCAAGACACTGAGCCCAGAGTTGCTCCCGATGCGTTCACTGAGTGTTACACAGAAAGCACTTACACACTTAGACACAAACTCTTTCTGTGAATGTTAGACACATGAACAGGCTTCTGTTTAAGACTATGCTTCCTCCTCACCATCACCCAGCCATCCTGTTACCCAGCTGCTCAGGTCAGTCTGCCGGGGGACAGCTAGCGGGTCCTATGCTACGACCGGCTACAGGGGCCTGGCTAGCTAAGGGTTTTTCAGTGGTGCGAATCCGAGTCTCCCATTCAGTGATGCTGGCCTCCAGAGCTGCAGATAGACTACATTTATAACAAATATCATTACCGCTAAAGGAGGCAGAGGAGTAACTAAACACCTGACACAATGAGCAGGAGGGACAGGTGAAAAGGCCATGCTGCTAGCGAGCCGGCTACGCTAAGCTAAGCTAAGCTAAGCTAAGCTAAGCTAAGCTAACCCTGTCACTGTAAATTAGTGAGTGAACACACAGAGTGGGCTTCGGATGAAGCACCTGAAGATTAGACTATGAAATAAGACGTTATGTGTAAGTTTTTAATTAAACTGGCTACACAAAAACACAACTGTGTGTTGGAACAGGAACAGGAAGTGATACGAAGAAAGAGCGAACACCAAGTGACAGCGCCACCCAAAGGAGACCACCAAAAGAGCGGTTCCTCTGTGTAAGAATGGGTGAATGAGGTTTGTTGAGTGCTCATCTAGAGCAGTAAAGCGCCGTCTAATAACCAGTCTATGTGAATTAAAGCGTATCACCTGCCTTTGATCAAGTCAAAGCAGGTGAAACAGCCTGAACACGAGTGTGTGCGTGTAATAAATGTGCATTAAATTAGGGATCAAACACAGTGTCCCCCACAGATGGTCACAGGAAAAGTGTCTTTTCCACAGGACGGACGTGTTTGTGTGCTCTTACTGGGACAGGCCATCATGCGGCAGGTTCGTACGAGCGGCGGGGACGGTAAACCCGAGCACTGCTCCCTCGCCACCGTCACCTGACGGCCCGCCGCTGTCAGCTGGAGGCACAGCAGCTCCCGGCGCTGGATCCCCAAACCGCAGGACACGGAGCACTGCAGAGGAACGTTAGACACGGCAGAAAGGTTTATGACAGATCTGCAGGACTGGGTCACACTGGCTGATTCTCCTGTCAGGTGTGGTTAAAGTCAGGGAAAAAGGAATTTATTCATTGGAATATTTGATAAGGTGGTAACATATGCTCTGTAGAGAGAATAGACTCAGATTCTATTATTTTATTCCATTGAGCTGGCAGAATAGAGCTGGTCTGTTTGTGAGTGTAAGGCTAATGTTTGTCCTTCTCTGTTAACATTATATAACTTCAGGTTGTTGCACAGTGAGAAATGGTTCATGTTATAAACTTACATTATGAGTTTTAGAAAGTTGGTACCAGGTGTGTGTTTTTCCCCCAGTAGGGGGGCGTCAGGTATACTGGTGTAGGACCTTCAGTACATATCGAGCTCAGCACACCCACATCTGGCTATAGTCACCCCAAACATCTGCAATCAGATGGTTTTCAGTGGCCCATCTACCTGCCTGTGTGTTAGCATAAATAAAGTGGGAGGATACGGCAAAACCTGAAATCATGAAAAAGTGACTGATTTGTTCCTGGACTCAGATTTGCACTTTTTTGGCAGAGAGCACTTCTTTGAAGCTGGTGCAGTGTTTTAATGGCCTGAAACAGTTTTGTCCCAGCTGTTATTATTCATCTGGTTAAGCTATAGCAAACTGTTCACATGTCTGTTCCATTTATTCATTTTTAATGTGAATCGGTGTATTTATAGTATTAGTGTTTATAATTTGTTGCCTTTCTTGTTCTTTAAGTTCTGCAGCGCTCTCTCTTTCCTCCCGTTTATTTCCTTTCCGCTCGCTGTCTGAGTTTGATGTCTGCAGAACGGTTGCCTGCTTCTCTAACTGCAAAACAAATCTACCTGAGGGGCTGAACCTGAAACAGCCTGGCTCTTCAGCAGGAATGTGTTACCATGGCAACCACCAAAATTGATTTGTAAAAAAAAAAAAAAAATCAAGACGTATCGACCGTATTTTAACCCGAATCACTGAAATACTGAAGCAAGCAGCTTCAAGTTACTCGACTTCCTGCTATCACTGAGACCCAGGAAGGCAGCTGTAGGTTTTCTCTAACAGCAAACACAGGAAACAGGCAGGAATATAACGCTGACGTGCAAATTTCATGCACGGAGAAAAAGCTCAGGGTCCTTTTTTAGGATGACATCACTATATCAAGGTTTGCAAGCAAACAGGCAACGGGTATTTTTCTTACCAGTACTCGTGAAGAAAAGACAAAGACCACATGTGATGGTTTCATGCTTAATGGTCTTGTCTCTCCAAAACAAGCTCCAGGCTGGGTTTGTGAGTACTAACCCTGCTTGCCTGCACAGACCTCTGGTTGATCAGGCCTGCCTCTAAGCACTTCCTGCATCTACTGCACTCTGATTCCTGCTGAAGCCGTTTAATCTAACTCTAATTAAAGACACTGGCAGCACAATCCAGCTGCAGCTTAAATCAGACGTTGCACAATATGAAAAAACAATGACATTTCTGCACTGTGTGCTCACCTTTCCCCATTCTCCTCCCGCTGTGTAGGGCAAACAGTCCATATTGCCACAGCCTCTGTTTGTAGCGGGCTTGGTTACCTGGCAGGCGTCGTCCCCCAGCCGCCTGTAGGCCCCCGTGGACAGGAGCTGCTTACAGTACACCTTCCGCACCTGAACACCATCACCACAGGTCTGGGAGCACTGGAGGGAGGAAGCAGAAGAAGAGCGAGGAGGTAGAAAGACAGGGCATTAATCACCCTCCGTACACACACGCTCAGAAAGTGCGTACCTGCTGCCAGGGCTCGGTCTCCCAGGCTGGAGGACAGTCCACCTGGTTGCAGGGCTGCAGGATGGCAGGTCGGAAATCTGTGCACGCGTCCTCTGAAATAGTCTGAATATCTTGTTGGTCGACGGACAAAAGACGCATGCAAAACACGCTCCTGGTTTGAATGCCGACACCGCAGGACGCCGAGCAGCCCGTCCACGCCGTCACCTCCCACCTGCCGAGAGAGACGGAGCTTCAGACAGCGAAAGAAGCAACAGAATTAATCAAAGGATTAAAAGACACCTTTGTGTCACCTCGTAAAAGTATGATCAAACACACTAGAATACACTCAGGGACTGCAAATAAAGACACGAGAGGCTTCAGGTATGTTGGCATCTCATGTGGGGGAGATGAAAGGATTCACTTCTGAAACACTCTCACTCTGTCCAGCATCGTTTTTAGGTGACGTTAATCACGATGCAGAGCCGTGCTGCACTTTGGTTATGTAAAACATGTCTGATGTTGCATCAGCTGTGCACTCAAACAAAACATCACAGATGTGTTATGATGCATGCACCGTACATACAGAAAGCTGCAGGTGAACAACAAGGGCGATCTGTAACTGCATGGACGGTGCTGATGAGCCAATCAACAGCCAGACCAGAAACCTATGAGCCAATCATGTGGTTGCACTGATGCACAGGCTCACAGCAGTTTCAACTGTGTGGCGGGAGGTGTGACTGTCAGTGCTCAGGTGGGAGGAGCCAGAGGCTTTGGACTGAAGCCACACCCACCTCGTTTTTAGTGTGTGAGGGGCAGCCAAACAAAATTGGCATAAAGGTAGGATGACTATAAAGGGGGAGGAGCTAAACCGAATTATACCAGACAGAGGATGAACTGAGGGGCTGCACTGAGGCCAGCATCAGATAAAGAAGGATTACTTTGAACTGTGAATCATGCAAAGCAAAGTCCATGAACCCAAATGTTGAGCCAGACATGAACAGAATATATCTGTTTGAATTTCTCACACAGAAACTTTCTTTAAAAGACTTTTATTCATCTGTGCCGTGACTAACTCCATTCACAGTTTGATGACCTCGGCTTTTCATGTCTCTTGCCAGACATTGCACTATTCGCCTCATTTTAACTTCAGACAGATCGCTCTCTCCACACGCTGCCCGAAAACTGTGATTCTCTTAATAAAGCTGAACGACCTCTTTAAGGAGGTTTCTCTATAATTAACAGGACCTGACAAACTAATTAAAACCCCATCTGACGCTGACAGCAGTTATCTCAGAAGATGTGGGAATAACACAAGCAAAAACTAATTGAAATGTCGCATGCATAATGATGTGGAACGGAGTGTAAATGTATGCATTTTCTATAACTGTAATAACACATTTAAAAAAAGTCTTCACACTGTTTTGTGTAGAGATAATGAGCTCAGTAACATCTGGGTTTTTGCTTGGTTGACCTGATGATTGATCAGTTTGTGTCTTTTTCAAGCTCTTCTGTGTGCTTTGGCTCAGCAGGAAGAGATTTAGTTTAGTGTTGAGTTTTGCTTTGCTTCTCTCATGTCGCTGCACTGATGACTCGATTGGGAAACCCTGAGGAATCGGAGCGGGTTTACACCCAGATCCCAGTTACCCACGAGCATCAGTACTGAGCTCAGTAAAGTCAGAAAGAGTGGTACCTGTGTGACATGCTCCTGTGATCAGGTAACTTCTAAGATTCCGTTTTTCTCAACCACCAAATCTACACGTGTGGGGAACGTGGAGTCACCAACATGCCCACTGTGGGCCATCGGAGCAGCTTTGATCAGCAAGCATCACCTGAGATGGGGAGAAGACAAGTTCTACACCCGCTGCAGGCATCCTGTCCTCAACAAGGGACTAACAGCTATTAAGAGACTACGAGCGGCAAAGTTCCTTAAACACATCGTGACAACCAGCCTGAGACCATGTCCTGTGCAAAACCACCAAAACATTAGACAAGCTGAATTGTCAGCTTGGAAAGGAAGCTCACCAAGAGTGAGCGACTGGGCAGCCAAGTGAGGGACCAACCAGGTGAGGGACCAACCAGGGGAGGGACCAACAAGGTGAGGGACCAACAATGTGAGGGACCAACAAGGTGAGGGCCCAACCAGGGGAGGGACCAACAATGTGAGGGACCAACAAGGTGAGGGCCCAACAATGTGAGGGACCAACCAGGTGAGGGACCAACAATGTGAGGGACCAACAATGTAAGGGACCAACAAGGTGAGGGACCAACCAGGTGAGGGACCAACAAGGTGAGGGACCAACAATGTGAGGGACCAACAAGGTGAGGGACCAACCAGGTGAGGGACCAACAAGGTGAGGGACCAACCACGTGAGGGACCAACAGTGTGAGGGACCAACAAGGTGAGGGCCCAACCAGGTGAGGGACCAACAAGGTGAGGGACCAACCAGGGGAGGGACCAACCAGGTGAGGGACCAACAATGTGAGGGACCAACCAGGGGAGGGACCAACAAGGGGAGGGACCAACAAGGTGAGGGACCAACAAGGTGAGGGACCAACAATGTGAGGGACCAACCAGGTGAGGGACCAACAATGTGAGGGACCAACCAGGGGAGGGACCAACAAGGGGAGGGACCAACAATGTGAGGGACCAACAATGTGAGGGACCAACCAGGGGAGGGACCAACCAGGTGAGGGACCAACAATGTGAGGGACCAACCAGGGGAGGGACCAACAAGGGGAGGGACCAACAATGTGAGGGACCAACAATGTGAGGGACCAACCAGGGGAGGGACCAACCAGGTGAGGGACCAACAATGTGAGGGACCAACCAGGGGAGGGACCAACAAGGGGAGGGACCAACAATGTGAGGGACCAACCAGGGGAGGGACCAACAATGTGAGGGACCAACCAGGGGAGGGACCAACCAGGTGAGGGACCAACCAGGGGAGGGACCAACCAGGTGAGGGACCAACAATGTGAGGGACCAACCAGGGGAGGGACCAACAAGGGGAGGGACCAACAATGTGAGGGACCAACCAGGGGAGGGACCAACCAGGGGAGGGACCAACCAGGTGAGGGACCAACAATGTGAGGGACCAACCAGGTGAGGGACCAACCAGGGGAGGGCCCAGCCAGGTGAGGGACCAACCAGGTGAGGGACCAACAATGTGAGGGACCAACCAGGTGAGGGACCAACCAGGGGAGGGCCCAGCCTGGGGAGGGACCGACCAGGGGAGGGACCAACCAGGTGAGGGACCAACAAGGTGAGGGACCAACCAGGGGTGGGACAACAAGGTGAGGGCCCAGCATTGTGGAGCCTGATTGGCATTTGTGTTCATTTGACTTCCTGCTGCTTTCCTGGAGGATGAAGGAACTGATCCATTAACTTCCCCCGACGTCCACCTGACCTAAATCCAACACAACACCTCTGGGATGTTATGTTTCCTCAGACTGTCCCGGAGCTCAGTGATGCTCTGGTCCAGATCTGGGAGGACACCATCTGTTCTCACATTAGGAGCATGCCCTGACATTGTCAGGCTTATACACAAGCTCCCGGGGGCCCTAAAAACTACTGAGTATCATTTTGAGCTGCTGCAATGAAACATGAACAAATGTGACTCGCCTGCTGCATTATTTTTTCAGCCCTCTGTATTTTGATTATTCACATTCCCAGGTCCATATCAGTATAGATATCCCGCATGAGTCTTTTCACGTTGAGGTCTCACGTGTTTTCAAAGTGTTCCTTTATTTTTTTCATCACTGTATTTTTCACTTCATAGATAATGTTTTCAGCTGCTGGTCTCAGTTATTTGCTGCACAAAAACCCCAACAAGGACAAGGCTGCGTAATCCACTCTCACTGTGTGGGATACAAGATTATTCCCAAATGTCCGACCTGACTGCTGACGGCGGCGGACCACAAACTACACACAGACCTCATACAGAGCGCAGGTGTCTTTATCGTGTTCTTTCAGTTCACAAGGTCAGAGAAACCACAGGGAGAGACACGAATCCCAGCTGAGGAGAATGATGTATAGCAGTCACATGCACAGGCTGAGTGGGAGAGAGTTATAGAAACACAGCAGAAGAGGGAATAGGGGAGGTTCTCCACCTCCCCGCGCTCTCGCTGCTGGACTCCCAAACTGTCAGGCAGCGGGCTCCACCCCGGGAGTGAGGGGATTACTCACGTTGTAGGGACCTAAATCTGTTCACACAATCATGTTATGAGCAGAAAAAGCAAGTCAGCAAAACATAAATCATCACATTTTAATGTGAAGACATATTTTAAGGTTAAGGTAAGTCTCCGAATGAATCTATGATGCAGCGTCCTCTGAAATCGTGTGTGTGTGTGTGTGTGTGTGTGTGTGCCTGCACTCTGCAGCTGCTTCCTGTAAATGTCCATTAGAGGAGGAGGCAGAGATAAATCACTGCGTGTGAATCAGTTTGTAAGACTACTGGACGGGCAAACATCCATCCGGTGCCTGGAAATGTGCTGGAAACTTCCAGCTCACACACCCACTCACGCTGCTGGCTGAATATCAGGAGCACATTACGCTTGTTGGGATTCAGAAAACGGGTCATAATCAGAATATGTAATCAAAGTGTAAAACTGAGAACAATGTGAAGCAGATTTGTGTGTTTGAGATGTGTTTTTGGCTTCATCCTCTCACTAATGTTACAACAAACACATGTGAAGGCTTCTAACTGGAGTTAACGACACTGGATATAAAGCATATACTGTGAGGCCACTGTGTGCTCATCATTTCCTGTGCTTAATGGCACTTTGGCAGAGCTGGACTTTGCTTATTCCATGTGTAAGGCTGTTGAAAACAGTGCAGCGCAGACTCAGCTGGGAACCTTCTGGTCAGCCTGGTGCTGCTGGTGTGATGATGTAGAGCAGCGGTCCCTAACCCCCGGGCCAAAGCCCGGTCCGTGGCCATTTGGTACCGGGCCGTGGGAGTTGAGGCTCGGGTGTGAAATGTATATTTTTCAGGGTTTTTATCCTTAACTCTGTTTCCCTGGGTCTTTCCAGTGTTGTAGCTGTGTGTCTTATTTTGAAAGAAATATTTACACGTTACCATAGCGACCAGAGAGCATTAAGGGGCAGAGAGGAGAATGCATTTCCATGTACACATAGGTATATACATGTAAATACACACACGTATGTGCTCAGACAAAACAAAAAAGAGAAAATACATAAAATAAAATAGTCTAAATGACATGAAGTAGGAAGAAGTATAACATGCGTATTAGTTCCTACCCCATGCTCCATTCTATTGAATCCCACTGTTCATTGTTACCTCTAACTCCCATCATCACTTACCCCACACAGCAAACAAGGAATGAAGGACATGTATTAGCATAGCTACAGTGATAGATAGCATAGTTACAAATACAATGGCTGATCAACTTTATCAGTTTCATATTCTTCCAAAAGCAGTTTTCGAAACATCTTTATCAGCTGACTAATGCTACATCCACACGTACCCGGGTATTTTTGAAAACACAGATTTTTCTATGTGTTTGCACCTTTCGTCCACACGTAAACAGCGTTTTCGGTCACTGAAAACGGAGATTTTTAAAAACTCCGGCCAGGGTGGATATTTTTGAAAACTCAGTTTTTGCATTTACGTGTGGACGAGAAAAACGGAGAAAGCGTCAAAGGTGTGCGCCTTTTTTGACATCACACTGTGCGCCACGTTATTGTTTCGGTGAAATGAATTTCTACAATACTGTTACTGTTAATTGTTCTCTCTGCAGTGTTTAAATGCTTACATATACACACACAGTTACTGTCCCTCCACACATACGACTCGGTTCTGCTTCTATGCCCCAGCTTTGTTTACTTTTTCCCACCGAGGCTTCTAGACTTCTGATTGGCCAACATTTCTACACGGTTAGGAATATAGCGCCACCTGCTGCTTTGGCATGTTCCTAGCAGCGTTTTCCTTCATTTCTGCCTTTACGTGTGGACGGGATTATTTTTTAAAACGAAAACAGAAAATCTCAGTTTTCAAAAATACCCGTGTACGTGTGGACGTAGCCTAATGCTTGAACATTGCTGTAGGTCCACAGGAAAACTGTTCCACAGTTTTACCCCACAAATGGCAACACAAAAGGTTTTAACCTTTGTCCGAGTCTTCAGGTTTAATTTTCCCCTCAGTTCATTGTCCCCTTCTCTGTCAAAAACATCCTCTGTTCATTTCCTGGTAACATATTGTATCTGGCTTTGTACATAATTTTTACAGTTTTATATTTTACAAGATCCATAAACTTCAGAATTTTTAATTTCAAGAACATAATGTTAGTGTGGTCTCGAAATCCTGCTTTAGTAATCATCCTGATTGCTTTTTTCATAATGGTTGAAGTGAAGTTTTGTGTGTATTTTCCCAGATTTCCACACAGTATTCCAAATATGGCAGTGTAAGTGTACAGTAAAGTACCCGGGGTGATTTGGAAGGAAAAAAATGTTTAGCTTGAATATGCTTTATGTGAGGTTTCCAGCAGATTTTGTTGTCTATTATCACACCCAGAAATTTTGTATGAGAGACTTACTTCAACATTATTTATCAACAATTGCTCCAGCATCTTTTTTGCAATTTCCAAATAACATAAATGTAGTTTTATTCAGATTTAGTGAAAAGTTTTCAGTTTAATCATTTCTTGTGTGACAAAAAAAGCTGCTGTGAATTCTCTCCAGCACAAAAATATTTGTATCATCTGCAAACAAAATAACCTGTAATATATCAGATGTTTTACATATATCATTGATGAACAGGATAAACAGCTTTGGTCCCAACACTGACCCCTGTGGAACTCCACAAACAATGTCCAGGCACTCTGATGTTCACCAGGCTTCACAAATCGTTGCCTGTCTCTCAAATAACTCCTGACCCACTCTAGCACCACTCCTCTAATGTCACAATACTCCAGCTTTGTATTTTTCTACTTAGTTGTATATAGTATTTGTAATTCTATTTTATTCTATTGTATTTTATTGCATTCCAGTGTTTTCTAATTTCTGCTACATAACTTTGCACTTTTGCTGTAACAAAACAAATTTCCCACCTGTGGGACTAATAAAGGTCATCTTATTTTATCTTATCAAGTAATATTTCATGATTGTGTCAAAAGCTTTTTTTAGGTCAATGATCTGTATTATTGGTGATATTTTCAATTAGTTCCATTAATGCCACAGATGTTCTTTCTGTTTGGTCTGAAACCACACTGACCGTCCATGATTATTTTATGTTTATCTATAAATTTGTCTATTAATGAAAACTTTTTCCAGTATTTTTGAAAATTGTGAAAGTAGAGAAACAGGCCTGTAATTTGTGAATTTGTGTCTATCTCCATATTAAACGGTGGTATTACTTTAGCTGTTTTCATTTGTGTTGGGAATGTTTGTAGAGACAAATTGCAAATGTATGTTAAAGGTTTGGAGATGCCATCGATCACCTTCTTAACGATTTCCATATCAATGTCATCAAAGTCTGTAGATTTCTTTGTTTGTGATTTCCCAACAACATCAATGATTTCCTTTTCTTCTGCCACCGTTAACAACATTGAATGAGGATTACGTTCAATGAGTTTATTTCAAGAGGAAGCTGCTAATAAAGTTACACAATTACACAGTGAATTCTTGTTTATTATTATAAACGTGAATTCACAGTTTTTGTCTTGGTCGTATCATTTTATTTTGTTGTATTTGTCTGCAGCACCTTAAAGGCCGGTCTGTGACATTAAACCGGTCGGTGGTGCAGATGTAGAGGCTGAGCCTCCCTCAGCTGGTTATGATGCTTCAATAGAATCTCAGGACTGTGACTGTCGACGGATGCTGAGACACTTCTGTTTTTTGTTTAGTGTGTTGCTCTGACATCAGCAGGAGCGTCCCTCGGTGCTCAGCAGCCTGCCGGCGTTCCCGGACGCTTCCCCGCAGCCCGGCCGTCTTATTGTGTTTATTCAGTAAACATGGCGATTACATCGGCCCACAAACTCTCGCTGCACTCCCGGCTCTAATCCACGTCTTCATCGGAGCTTTCCTCTACTGAGCTTAAAACAAGAACGAGCTTCGGTTTCAAAATAAGCGAGCATTATCTCACTCTCTGTTCTTCTGAGATCAGACCGTACGCAGAGCGCCCGGCGCCTCGTCCACAGGGTTGCGGCGGTGATTTAGAGACGGGCTGGCACAGCCTTATCTCCTCCGTCAGTCTACTGCTGACATCAGCGTTCCACCCTCTCTGCTTTCACATCTCATTAAGGCGCAGCAAAGAAAATCAGGCCAAATGTTGGCACGCACAAAAACACAAATTTTTACCAAGTTTTATGCTTTGGAACGTTTTCCATGAAGCACGTGGAGTTAAACACATCTGTGTGAAGCTGATCAGTCGCACCGACGGATCCCGTTGCAGGTCACAGAGGCTGCAGGTGACTACATGTAACTGGAGGTTTTTGGATGCAGCTGACAGATCACCTGAATGTGTTGTGTCAGCCTTACGCTGGGTTTTAAATGTACAGTAGGCGTTTGAGCTGTTTGACCTGAGACATCGTTTCCATCATCATCATCACAGGCTCTGAAAATGACTTTAAACCCAGAGGTCTATGAGGAGGGCGCGGCGTCTACATTTTAATATTCAGATCCTGTCACCTGTGTAAAAATGACTGTAATAAGTCTGTGGCAGGAATCCAGCATTATCATCTGTTCAGGTTGGATAACTGATGACTCGGTGGAGTTATGGTGTTAACGTATCTTCACTGACACACAAAGTCGACTGGATGAGTTTCCCGTCGTTCCTGTCCCTGAACTGGGAGCTGATCCAGTGGGAGTTTGTTAAAGCAGCGTTCTGGAGACGTTCCCTGGATTCCAGCTTTGACTGAACCGGCCTCCGGACAATAAAAGCTTCATTGTTGTTGCTCCGCCTTCGTTTTTGGAGCTTCTTTCAACATCATACCAGAATTAACTGATCGACAACAAAACTCGTCACTGTGATATTTCGAGGCAGAATGCAATAAACCACAAGTTTCACGTGAATTTGTATTTGAATGAAACAGGATAAAATACTGAAGTCACTGCATTTTATACGAAGTCAGAGGTCAGTGTGGAGAAATATGACTGTAAACTGTTAGTGGCTCATTTATGACCCTGTTAAAGATGGAGCCGAAGGCACCGCCCACCCTCACACATGAACACACACCCTTCCAGTGTTGGTCAAGTTACTTGAAAAAGGTAATCAGTAACTAATTACTGACTACTTCCCCCAAAAAGTAATCCCGTTACTTTACTGATTACTTATTTTCAAAAGTAATTAATTACTTAGTTCCTTAGTTCCTTTTTAAAAACACGATTTACAACCTGAATAGGTGATAAAGCGATAGATCTTTCAGCCCAATTCTACTTTTTCTGCATAATCATCATACAAAATGTAAACAAATGGAAAAGTCTCTTTTTAAAACTTGTTTTATTAGTTTTAATCTTTTAACTTTATGCATCAAGCAAAAATTTAATTATCTGCAACATTCTCTGACTGGAAGAAATTAGTTTAACATTTAAACCTATTTTCTGCACATTCCAGCACATAAAATAAAATATTTTTTGTGTTTACACTCAGTCTTTCAAATAGATGCAAGTAAAACACAGCAGAAAATAAATAAAGTCAAAGACTAGCGGTCCTGTTGCTCTATTTTCACCTGTAAAGCAGGAGTGGGGTAGGCGGAGGGTTACCCTGGTGCAGGTGTGCAGCGGTCAGTGGAAGAATCCGCGAGTTTCTCTGTGAGTTTCCCATCACGTCGTAGCTACTCGGTGCTTGTTTGGAAGTTTAGGGTTTTTCTCGCTGTAAAAAGAAGTTTTCTTCCCACGCACAACGGACACTAATGTTTTTGTCACTTTTTATGGAATCAAACTCAAAGTAAGGTCAGTACTTCCACGCTTTAAACGCTGCACGCTCATACTCTCTCTGCACTCGATATATGATCCATTGTTGATCTGCACACAGCTGTTGTCACGAACGTCGCACTCGCTTACGTCACTGTCATGAGACATTCTCGCAAAAAAATCACGGTTTTAGTAACGCAGTAACGCAGCGTTCCTACGGGAAAGTAACGGTAATCTAATTACCGTTTTTGCAATAGTAATCCCTTACTTTACTCGTTACTTGAAAAAAGTAATCCATCTCTGCACCCTTCACATGTACAGTAATGATTTAACTAACACTGATCAGTGTGTATGGTGTGTGTGTGTCTAATCGTACTGATGTCTGTTCCAGGCTTTTTACTGCAGAGTCAAATCTGTCTTTGGTTGTTGGAAAGCGCGTCTTCAATAATGCACACACTGTTTGTGGAAGTCATAAAATTGAAATCAGAAAGGTTTTCTAAAAACTCTTCTCTGTGAGCCAATAGGAGCCCAGCAGGTGATGTGAGCCTGCATTGGATATTCTGCTCAAAGGTTGACCGGCAGCCAAGCGCACAAATTACAGAGGACAGAAAATTCAGCTGTAAACACTCCAAGGCGTCGCAGAGGCCAAGGCTGTGGTTATTTCTGCTCGAGAGCGTCTGCTGGTGAAAAGAGATACTGGCTCCTCTGATTATTCATCTCAATCAAACGTCAACATCTAGCAGCTCGAGAGCTTAAAGATAGAATTGCATCTTATGCTTTTCATGTGAGCAACACTTGCTGTTCACATGATGACATCTGTGAAAAAAAAGGTTTTCTTGCTATTTTCCTGACTTTTTATAAGGGACAGAGTGTCCTGCATAAACTGCCATCACTGCTGAACCTTTACCCACGTATGCAGAGCAGAGCTGACAGATGAAGCAAACACACGGAAATCCCCAAAAGCTGCAGTTCCACTAATGTCCAGCAGAGGCTGTTCACAGCCTGATGCACATAGTGTTTGGTCTCTATACACACGGGTGCACATAAGTGGTCCGCAGGTGCACATTCGCTGTCAAAATAAAAGACGTGCACCAGATAAGAAGTTGCAACACATGTTTGCGTACATATAAAGGCTGTTTTTGTCCGCTACAGTGGGATTTTCACGGCACATTCTGCACCACATCTCTGTGCGTTCATCATTTGTTTGAAGCCAGCTCACCTCCTGCAACCACTGTTCTGAGAATAAGTGCTTCTTTTGCAGTTCGGACTCCTCCTGACATTTCTTTGAGGTCTTTGACATCTTTAAGAGTTCTAAACAAATGTCTGTCCTCCTCCAGAAAATCTTATGTACGCAAACGCGCGTTGCAACTTCTTATCTGGTGCGCGTCTTTTATTTTGACAGCGAGTGTGCACCTGCAGAGCACTTATGTGCAGCCCTGTCTATAGACAGTTTCCTACGGAGCCCTGCAGGGGACATGGGAGAAAAAAAAATTAAGACGGACTTTTGCGATTTTTTGAGATCTCGCAAAACAAACTCGGGATCTCGCAAAACTTTTGCGAGATCTCACAAAACAAACTCGGGATCTCGCAAAACAAACTCGGGATCTCGCAAAACAAACTCGGGATCTCGCAAAACAAACTTGGGATCTCGCAAAACTTTTGCGAGATCTCGCAAAACGAACTCGGGATCTCGCAAAACAAACTCGGGATCTCACAAAACAAACTCGCGATCTCGCAAAACAAACTCGGGATCTCGCAAAACGAACTCGGGATCTCGCAAAACAAACTCGGGATCTCGCAAAACAAACTCGGGATCTCGCAAAACTTTTGCGAGATCTCGCAAAACAAACTCGGGATCTCGCAAAACGAACTCGGGATCTCGCAAAACGAACTCGGGATCTCGCAAAACAAACTCGGGATCTCACAAAACTTTTGCAAGATCTCGCAAAAGTTTTAGCCGCATTCTTCGGATGCTGGCTCGAAGCCGACCGGGAGGTCGAGGCACGATGTGCCGGGAAAGCGATGTTCCTCCCGGCTGTAGTGGGTCTCGAGCTAACGGGAAGAATGCGGCTAAAACTTTTGCGAGATCCCGAGTTTGTTTTGCGAGATCCCGAGTTTGTTTTGCGAGATCCCGAGTTTGTTTTGCGAGATCTCGCAAAAGTTTTGCGAGATCTCCCAAAAGTCCATCTTAATTTTTTTTTCTCCCATGTCCCCTGCGGGGCTCCGTAGTTTCCCCCTTCATAACACCTGTACGGGGGGGGGAATGTTTTTGTAACACAGCTGTTTTGTATTAAGGCTTAATGTTTGCATTATTAGGGGCGTGGCCTGACACAGGCAGCTGTAGCTGCTAGCACAGCTATTAAAAAGCAACCCCGCCCTTCTTCCTTGACAGAAGAAGCTTAATATTCATGCTTGTGATGCACAAATGCTTCAGATTCTGCTCATGCAGACTGTGAGCTTTCTCCGTGTCTTCGGTGACCTTGCGGTCTCTTACCTTGGGGGGCACGGCTCAGGGTTACAGATGCGGATCATTACCGACGGCCTGCTGGATGGATCGCACAGAGCGTCGTCCACCTCCTCATCTTGCTTCCTGTTCACACACCTCACCACTGCTGTCTGCTTCCCTGGGCAGAGGAAATACAGAAAAATGTTTAGAGGAAGCATCAGCATTTCAGCCGCGAGCATCCGATCGGCAAACCTCACCGGCAGCACACGTGGCCGAGCAGGCAGCGAAGCCTCTGAAGTCCCAGCTGTGCAGGTCGTCAGCCTGGAGCAAAGGAGCGCCGTGGTCTCGGACTGCGGTGGCTCTGGTACACGGCCCGTGGTTGCAGGGCCTCTCCAGCTGGGGCCTGTCCCCGCCACACTCCTCCTCTGGAAGGTCCACCTCCGTCTTGGTGAAAGTGAGCAGCACCTGACATTTCACCTCCCGAGTTTGCCTGCCAGGGCCGCAGGTGATGCTGCAGGGGGACCAGGGCCCGGGTATGAATCTGCACAGGACGAGAGCAAAAGTCTCCAATAGGTCCTTCAGTGGTGACGTCACGCGGTCACTTCAATGTCTGCAAAGCTCATTTCCAACCTTTCTTTTGTTACGAGCTCAGCTTGCATCTGCAATTTATTCATTTAACATTTTTAGAGTGTGATGAATATTTCATTTGCACCAAAGACATTACAGTAAAGTAAAGCTAAACTTCTTTGGCTTGAATGGACCTGTGGGTGACCACTTACATGTGTGACTGCTATAATCATGCTTACATATCTGTGTTAAGACAAATGTGCTCATCATCCTGATATTTCTGGTCACTCTCAACATTTTTAAGCGAAATAAAAGATAAATTAAATTAGCACACCTGCTCTAAAACCCACCTGAGGCTTTAAAACCTGAATAACTCAGTTTTTCTGGATTTTTTTGTCAGTAGAAAGTCTGCATATTTATACATATTTCAAATATAAAAGTGTTTCTCCACCATTCCTACATGTCAACATGTATGTGTTGTTTCCCTGTCATTGCGTGTTGTATGATGAGATCATTCGCTTGAGTCTCTCGACTGTAGGCCGTGACATCACTGTGACATCACCCACTGGTGAGTGGAGCCTCGGGCGGAGGATTTACATCGTTGCCAGCAAACTGGACGTGATGAGCGAGGACGCTGCTCACTCATTGGCTAACAACATGTGGTTGAGATGCTGTTTTCCAGAGGGGGCGCCCCCTGCTGGCCACTACAAATAATGCAGGTTTGAGGTACTTGGAGGAAAAGCAGCAGTAAAGGGAGCTTGTTGCTGGGCGGGAACTTTGGGCCAATAAAGACATGGAAAATTCCAGAGAGGATATGTTTCTGATAAATTCAACATTAAGTTTTTACATTTACATTTTGAATTTCACATTGTCCAACCTCCAAAGATTCATCAATAACGCCTGTCGAAGTGAACGATATTCCCAGATCCCAGAGCGACGCCTGAGTTTGAAAATCATTTGCAGGAAAAATCAAGCATTTGAAGTGATTCCCCTTTTTCCACTCTACAGTGATTTGTGGAATCAAGTGAACGTGATATGGTGGTGATATGTTTTTATTGATTAGCATTCAAATATCTCAGTGAAGACAGAGCAAAGATCTACCACAAAGCAAGAAAGCATGAAACAAGGCTAATCAAAAGGTATTGGCTGAAGCATTTGCTTATTACGCCAACCCTTTTAACAAAAGATCTTTTAGCATGCAGCTCCTGTACACAGGGCTCGAAGCAAATAATAAAACAAAGCAAAAACAAAACAAACAAACAAACAAACAAGAAAAAAACAAAAAAACAAAAAACTTTCCACCTTAGTAAGTAACTACATCAAAGCAAAAGAATCAAGAGGTTTTTTTTGTTTTTTGTTTTTGTTTTTTTTTTTGCTCTTTTCATTCTTGATATATATATTTTTCTAATACTCTATTTTTAAACATATTTTTAAACAAGGAAAATGAACTACACCTTTTTAAATCACTGTCATAACTATTCCACAGGTTAACTCCTCTAACAGAAACACATCTCTGCTTTATATTTGTCCTTATCTTGTTTTTTTTAAAGAAATCTGTTCCCCTTAAGTCATATTGACTCTCTGACTTTGAACAGCTTCTGAGTACTGGGGCAAAGCAAGTTATTTTGTGCTTTATACATTATCTGTGCCATTTTATATTCAACTAAATCATAAAATTTCAGGGTATTCAGATTAATAAACAAAATGTTAGTTGGTTCTATATAGTTTGATTGGTTTATAATTCTTATAGCTCTTTTTTGCAACTTGAAAATAGGAAGAGTGTTCGTTTTATATGCATTACCCCATATCTCCAGACAGTAAGTCATATATGGAAGCAACAGAGTACAATAGAGTGTGTATAATGATTTTTTGTTCAGGACATGCTTTGTTTTATAGAGAATAGCAATGGTTTTTGACATTTTTGTTTTCACATGGTTTATATGAGACTTCCAACTCAGCTTATCATCAATTATCACTCCAAGAAATTTATTTTCGTACACTCTTTCAATTTCAATTCCATTAACCCTGATTTTAGATACATTTTTCATTTGTCTAGTGCCAAAAATAATCAACTTTGTTTTCTTTATATTTAATGATAACTTATTTACATCAAACCAGTTTTTTAATATATTTAACTCCTTTTCCGCTGTAGTCAGAAGCTGTTCTAGGTTTTTACCTGAGCAATACAGAGTGGTATCATCAGCAAACAATACACATTTTAACAGTTTGGAAATGCTACATATGTCATTTATGTATAATATAAATAATTTAGGGCCCAGCACAGAGCCCTGAGGAACACCACAAGTTACCTTCAACTGCTTAGATTTTACATTATTGAATTCGACATATTGATATCTGTCATCCAGGTAACTTTTCATCCACTTGTATGCTAACCCTCTTATGCCATATCTCTCTAGTTTATTCATTAATATAGAATGATCAATCGTATCAAACGCCTTTTTTAAGTCTATAAAAACACCAACAGTATATTCCTTATTATCTATAGCATTAGATATCCCTTCTACAAGTTCCATCACTGCCATCGAAGTGGACCTTTTCACTCTAAAGCCATATTGGTTATCACTTAGGAGATTATGCTTCTCAATATATTTATCAAGTCTATTAACAAATAACTTTTCTAAAATTTTTGAGAACTGTGGGAGCAGTGATATTGGCCTATAATTGGTAAACTGACTTCTCTCTCCGTTTTTATGGATTGGAATAACTTTTGCTATTTTCATTTGTGAGGGAAATACACCAGTTTGAAAGGACAGATTACAAATGTATGCGAAAGGTTGCACTATATATTCTATAATACTTTTAACTAATATCATGTCAATACCAAAACAGTCAGTGGACTTTTTATTTTTAAATGTCTTCACAATGTTAATTATTTCTCTATGAGTTACAGCACCAATAAACATGGAGGACACATTCTGAGTAATATGTTTATTTAGGTCGTTATTATTTCTTGTCTCTGGAATTTCTTTTGCTAAATTAAAGCCAACATTTACAAAGAAATCATTAAATTCATTTGCAATGTCTTTAGTTTTATCAAGCACAATATCTTTATCTTTTTTAAAATAATCTGGATAATTCTTATTTTTTGAGCCCTTTTTGATTATACTATTTAATATCCTCCATGTTTCTTGTGTGTTACTTCTACTTTGCTCCAATAATTTGTGGTAATATTCTTTCTTACTTGTTCTTATAATATTTACTAATCTATTTTTATATAACTTGTACTTTATTTCAGCATCTTTTGTCCTCTGTTTTATGAATCTCTTATATAGATTATTTTTCTTTTTACATGCATCTTCTATCCCCTTTGTGATCCATGGCTTATTTGATCTGTGATGCTTTCTAGTGATTTTCATTAAAGGACAATGTTTTTCATATAGTGAAATTACAGTTGATAAGAATGCATCATATGCACTATTTGAATCTTCATTTGCAAAAACCTCATTCCAATTGTGTTCCTTTAAGTCCACCTGGAGGGCAGCAATGGCTCTTGTTGTTCTAAGTCGTATCATATCAAATATTTGATTCTTTTGTTTAGTTTTAATCCCAAAATAATTTTGAAAAATTGCAAAAACAGGAAGATGATCGCTTATATCAGTTATAAGAAGTCCACCTACTATTTCATGGTCAATTTTATTTGTGAATATATTATCTATCAATGTAGCTGTATCAATTGTTATTCTACTTGGTTTTATAATTACAGGGAAAAGGGAGTTACTCTACATTGTATTTATGAAATCTGTTGTTTTCTGATGTCCATTTGGGTTTAGCAAATCTATATTAAAATCACCACAAATTATTTGCACTTTTTTATCATTTAGGTTGCTAAACATAGCAGCAAGTTTTTCATTGAATGTCTCAAGGCATGAACCTGGTGTCCTATAGATGCAACTTATAATTATATTGTTAGCTTTTTCAACATGGATTTCAATAGTGACACATTCCAATACGTTATCTATGGTGCTTGACATACATTCAATCAGACTACATTTCAAAACTTTATCTACATATAAGGCAACACCGCCTCCTTTTTTATTCACCCTGTTCATTGTAAATAATTCGTATCCTTCCAGTTCCATTTCACTAATTTTCTCATTATCGAGCCATGTTTCTGATATTGCAATTATATTAAACTTTAACTTACTTAAACATTCTGTAATTTTAGAAAATTTTTTATACAGGCTTCTACTGTGTGTAAAACCGGCACACACAACTCTGTCTATGCACAGCAGATAATATGATGGACAAACACACCGTCACACTGAGGAAACAGCACAGCCAACGCCGCTGGAATCACTGCTGCCTGGCAGTAAAGCGAGGAATAATAACTGGAGCTGCTTTATGTAATGACAGCCTGAAGCCGCTGACTGGCAGATGCACAGCAGGAAATGTGCGACCGTGAGCTTGTTAAGACAAATAAGCAGAGAGATAAGTTCCCTGGAGGTCCGACGCTCAGCTCCCTGGAGGGGAGGTGGCATATATTTAGACACAGTTCTGTGACTGGGAGGTAGAGCTCAGTCACCGTCTGACAGGTGAGACGGAAACGTGCAGAAATAAGGAGGGAAAAATGCAGAATATAGCTGCGATCAGGCTGGATTTATAAAACCACGGTATATGTGCACGATCAGCCACAACATTAAAGACGCCTCGTCTGCATCGTCTCCACCGCACCGAGGCGTGACTGCAGGACTTCTGGGTAATCCTCTGATGTCTGTGGTGCGTCCCACAAATGATTGACAGGTCTGGGAGTTCATTATCTGTAATGCTAATGCTAACTAGCTTATCAAGCTGCATCCACGTGTCCAAATTCATGGGCTGCATCCTCCCGAGGACCCGGCCTTCGCGGTCTACGTGGGTCGGGTCCTCAGAAGGTCGTGTAGGCCGGAAGTAAACGGCCGTGAAATTGGACGGTCTAGCCTTCTGATTAGCGTCACCGCTGTCTCGGTGGAGTTTAATAAATTCAGCCGTCTGCTCCTTGCTATCTAAAATATAACAGGACACTGGAGGAAACTCTCGACCGTCTCACACTTCTGTTTAATCAGTTTTCTGTTTGACGTTTATTCAGCTGTGTGAAAACCAAGGAGGAACCCACCTGGGGGATTAATAAAGTTTTATTTAATCTAATAACTTTAATCTCAGCCAAACCGATTTACTCACGAACAAACAAAACACTGAAAAAAGCCCAACAATAACATTTTTAGGTTGTCTAAGTGACTTATATATTACATTTAACCTGAGCAGCGAAAGACCACGGTGATGTGAAAATGATGTGCCGGGAGTTGTGCCGTTCTCGGCGGCTTCAGTGACCCTCGAGCTCCCGGCGAGCTATCGAGCTGGTGGGTAGCAGATGCTCCGAAAACGTCGAAGCATTTTTGCAAATATGCGATATCTTGATAAACGAGCAGATATTTGATGTTTACACAGCTACTTTCTGGCCTGAAAATATGTTAAAAGTTTATTTTGTGACCCAGAAAGATTAGTAAGAGTAATTTTAAAACTTAGTAGCGGCCGCCATTGTTGGAAACTGGAGTTTGGCTGGGCCACGCTATGAATTCTGGGATATGGTGGGCCACGAAGGACACACCCGACCCATCCTTCAAATTCGGGGAAAAGGAGGACGCATTTGTCGGCTGCATTTGGAGGAGTCTACGAATTTGGACAGCCTTCGGCGCGTCGCTGTGACGTAATCGGTCTACAAATGCGGCCGCAGGAGGATGCAGCCCATGAATTTGGACACGACTTCACCCAAGCTGGAGCTCAGACTTCCTGGACAATCTGTTAGTGCGGCTAACCTCACAGCAGCCATATAATCATCCCAAAAAGGCTCCAACAGCACAAACATAGTCCAGATGTGCAGTTCAGGTGAAGCCTGTGTCACCATCCACCTGTCAGTCACAGAGGCCACGCCCCTAATAATGCAAGGGTGTGGTCACGTTTATATCTATGCTGCTGTCAGCTGTGCTCAGGTGGAATGGATAAACGCAAAGAGACCCGATGAGCATCAGTCAGTGTTAACAGCACGCGTTTCTCCCCTTTAATATGCTTTTTGCAGCATGCGGTGTAATTACCACGTTTCCAGTATGAGCCTCACATGCTCACCAAATTAACGTGGCTCAGATAAGATTCGCTTGGCTGCGTGTGAAGACGATTTGTTGGCGCCCGCTGAGGGCGCGTGCGCGGGAGGTGTTTCGAGAGCGTGTTTGCAAAGTCTTTGATGAGCAAATGTGTGTCTGCCAAGTGTTTGAGGTGTGTGTGAGCTCAGAAAGCTGACGGATCCCAGGGAGGCTATCAGAGCTGACCAGACCCTGAGCAGCAGGAGATAATCACATGCTTATCATCAGCCGCGGTGGGAGAGGAAACACAGCCAGACAGATTCACACAGTCCTGGTGTGTGTGTGTGTACCTGCAAAGGGTTTATGCTACCTGAAAAAGAAGCGTAGACTGCGTCAGAGCGACATGAAGCTCTTACACGGTGTTTCAAGACTTCTGGGTTCAAGTTTTACTAAATGAAACAAACGTGCTCTTCAGTATAAAAGCTGAACTCTCATCTACAAACGTATGAAAGTATGGAGACGCCCAATCAGGCGCTCCCCATCTGCTGTAATGACAGACACAAACTTTTCTGCTACATTCACACTGTCAGGACAAAACGTCTAAAAATACTTTGCAGCTGTAACAGCTTCAGCTCTTCTGGGAATGCTTTCTGTAGCTGCTGGCAGGATGACATTGTATCTAATTTGTATTATTTCTTTATCTTGTCAAGATCCATGTCATGATTGTAAATTGTTTTGTACATTACTTTGTTTGTTTTTTGTAGTCAATGTTTTGGTGCTTTTATTTTGAAAGTCACGTTCGCTTACAAGTTGCGCTAGTTTCCTCTTTGGGTAAAAAGAAGAAAAACACCTGTAAGCGCGCAGAAAGGATGGTTTTTATTGAAAGACATGTTAAGTGGACTTTAACTACACACGGTTAAACGGTTAAAGGAAACCTCCCTTTTTGCAGCCAACGAGGTATTTATTTATTTATTTATCGTGTTTGTTGTACAGTGTTTTTACTGCTGTGTCTTACGCTGAGTTTTATTTTGTTAATGCTGTATAGTTTTCACGGTGGCTTTGGAGAGAAGTCTTCAAATAAACCAATGACAGAAAACCACTTGCGTCTGCCTGTGCTTCGAGGGAATTATACTTTCCACAATATTTCGCAGTGTGTTCATGGGAATGGTTGACCATTCTTCCAGATGTGCATTTGTAAGGACATTTCACAGGTGGCATCAGCACCACGCTGGAGTTCACTGAGCTCCTGAGAGCGAGCCGCTCGTTCACAAATGTTTGCAGGAGCTTGATTTCATACACCTGTGTCCATGGATGTGATGGAACAGCTGAATCAATCATTTGGATGGGTGAGTGAATACTTCTGAGGTAATAAACCTCAGAGAAACAGGCTGTGGTCTCCTCACTTTTAAAGTGCTTCACTAACCGCTAACAGCTAACACATGATGAAGAACACTTACTGCTGAAGAGACAGAGTGAAAGAGCACAGTTTATCCTCGTTTTACCAACACTTTACTCTGAGCTTTTGTTCTGTCACCAGTTAGCGAGCGTAAGCTAATGTAGGACTAGCAGTAACCCACCAACCAAGTCAGCCACCTCATGGTGTGAGCGTGACGTTTTTGGAGCAGGGTCTACAGGGTCTACAGGAGGTTAACTGACCTGGGTTTGGTTGAATGTGCACATGCAGCCTGATGAAAGCCACGACTCTCTATGGACGATTAAGTATCAACAAACTGATACGTCTCGTTTTCAGTCACAGGATGTCGGAGGCTGAGTACTGAGACAGCTGCTGTCCTGGAGGAGACAGGAGGTCTACACAACCTTCTGATGTGCTCTCGGTCCAGCTGCTGTAACCGGGTCATAAATTACATATTGTTATAATTACACGTGTTATAGCACCCAAACCGTTCCTTTATACCCGACTTTTAGGACCTCCAAGCCTGTAGTTATGTTCATTTTCAGTTGGAGCCCTTCTTCTTTGGTGCAACCCTATAAATATGGGGTACCCCTTTGGCCTCCCCCCTTTTCTACTCTCCCTGTGGGAGAGGTGGGTGTCATTTCTCTTCCAACACTGTAAAACACACATATACTGTATATTTAGCCACCCTGATTATTGTCGTCATGGTGTCTTTGCTAGCTCCTGTAAATGTGTAGCACGTGTGTGCTGCATGTGTGTTACAGGCACAGTCAATGCTAGCATGAACAGATAATTCCTGCTAGCTTGGAAGTTGCGGTGGGCTGAGCTAACCCTCGTCCCTCCTGGTTGCATTGGGTCGTAGGAGCTGGAGCGAGCAAGTTGGAGGTCTTTCTTTCTTTTTACCTTTCATCGTCAGACACAAGCAGGAACACAGCGGTTACTCAGCCACCAACTTAATCCAGGAGAACAATAACTTATGACCAACCTCAGGCCTGCGTGAGGATTGTTTGAGGAGAAGAGTTCTCCAAACACGACTTCCTCCTGAATCACCCAAACGAAGACGGCTTGGGATGAGTTCAAGGAAAAATTATTAACAAATGCTCATCATGGGTAGGAACTGTTAAAGCACTGAGCGCTGTGAACATCATCTTCTTCAGCTCATCACTCATCTCCACCCTGCCTGCACTCACTTCTCCATGGAGCCTATCCCGGCTACCGTAGGGCAGGAGGCGGGGTCTACCTACAGCCTGACGCAGGGCTAAAGCTGGACAGACACTGTGCGATTTTTTCAGTGGCGTTATTCAGCTTCTGCTCAAACTGCACGATTGACTCGCAGGGGTTAGGAGTTCATAGGTCACGATGCTCTGATGCGACCTGAGTGCTCACACTGTGCGTCCATAACATGAAGCTTATAACAGAAAATCTGTCGCTCGCTCTCCGTCTCTGTCTTTCACTCACACAGACACACCACCATCAACTTTGCTAAATTGCTAATGAAAAACATGATCAGGCAGCTGATTTCATATTAACTATTTTCACGGTTGTTGTGGTCGTGATGATTTTGTGAGGCCACATCAAAAAGGCTCGGATGAGCCAAAGTTCCACAACTTGTGCCTCCATCGCTTGTGTCCAGATCACACGCCGCCATGCTGCTCCGTCTTTTCACTTCCATTTCTGTGTTTGCGCGTGCGCAGTGTGAGAGGCTGCGGTGACACCCTCACGACGGCCGACAGGATTTCAAACAGGTTTGATTTTCTTACGACCAAGCGACTGATGATCGGCAGCTGGTCGTGAGGTGTTAATTGCTTCCCGTTACCTCACATATACTTCACCATGCACGACGCACGACTGAAAAATCGGCTCAAAATGAGCCAAAAATGGCAGAGTGTGAGCCCAGCTTTACACAGAGAGGCTCTGCCCAGGTGGTGGGGTCGAGCTCAGGGCCTTCTTTCTGAGCTCGTGCAGCAGAGCTAATCAAACGATAAAGATCAACAATGTTTTTGACCTGATTGTTATCGTGATTCTTAGATGCCTCTGATTCCTCATATATATTAATGTATATAATATATTAAATTATATGTTAATATATTAATTAATATATATATATTAATTAATATATATATATATATATATTAATTAATATATATATATATATATATATATATATATATATATTAATTAATATATTAATATATAATATGTTATATTTATATATATATATATATATATATATATATATATATATATATATATATTAATTAATATATAATTTAATATATTATATACATTAATATATATGAGGAATCAGAGGCATCTAAGAATCACGATAACAATCAGGTCAAAAACATTCTGTTATATAGAATTATTAATATATATATATATATATATATATGTATATATAAATAAAATGTTATATTTGGTGTTATATAAATGGAACTGAAATACACACAAATGTGTGTGCTGTGATAAACTAGAACACATCTGTCACCATGCAGCACATCTGTGCAGAGCTTTGTCTACAGCACTGCTGTGATGTGCTGCAGACAAAGGACTGAATGAATGGAGACACCTTTGAATGGATCAGGTGTGTGTGTGTATGTGTGTGTGTGTGTGTGTGTTGTAAAGTTAAGATGCATTGTGAAAGCAGCTGATAACAGCAGAGTTAATGAGGGGATGATTCGTATTTATGAAAAGAAGACAAGCTGTTTATTAAAAAGCACTGAAGTGTTGAGAGCAGACGATAACCCTGACAGCGTCGTATCCTGAGCTCACAGGATGTTTGCTTCTGTCTTCAAATGCATCTGAGCGACTGTCTGTGTGTCTGCACTCACGTGGGGTTTTCTGTAGCGGTGTAGTGTTCCTCCAGTTCGTGGGCTTGTTTTGACCAGGGAAGCTTCGCCTCCACCGGCAGGGACTCTGACAGAGACAAAAGAAAGACGTCTGACACAGCTGCTGATGTTCAGCATCAGCTGCTCCGAGCTCGGCCGCAGCTCAGAATTTTGTTTCTTAGCAATAAAAAGTTCAGCACTGGAAATATTTTTGGTACTTTTAGAAAAAACTTTTTCCATTATCACAGCAACAAGTCCGTCAGATTCAGTCTCACATTAAAGGACATCTACAGCTGGGAGGGAGGCCGGCCTCCAGATGGATGTTATTTAACCAAGACACACATTTCATCCTCACATTTATCTCCTGTCTTTCATAAAGTTCACAAGACAGATTTAAATATTTGCTAAAGACCCTCCTGTGCTCCACAGCTCAGCGCTGCCCTAATAATTTTAAACAGTCCACTGTACAACGAGTGTTTTCCAATTAAATCACATTTACAGCAATAATACCACACACACACACACACACACACACAATTAAAACATCTCATAATGTTTGTAAAATAAACATTTAAAATTTAAAATGCTTCTCAGTTGTTCTCTTAGCTTATTTAAAACACACACACACATTCTTGTTTTGTCATTTTAGTGAGGACATCTCATTGACATAATGCTTTCCCTAGCCGCTTAACCCAAACCATCAAAAATGGACACATAACCCAAACCATAACCTAACTGTAACCCTGACACTAAAACCACATTGTGAGTCTCAGAAATACCTTCAAACTCATTATACTAACATTCAAATTTTTGGTCCCCACAAAGATGTCTAAACAGGTAAACACACACACACACATTCTTGTTTTGCTATTTTAGTGAGGACATCTCATTGACATAATGCTTCTCTAGCCGCTTACCCAAACCATAACCTAACTGTAACCCTGACACTAAACCACAGAAATACCTTCACACTCATTATACTAACATTCAAATTTTTGGACCCCACAAAGACATCTAAACAGGTACACACACACACACTGCTGTAAGTCCTCAGTGTCCCACCTCTGGGCTTGTGGCAGGCCACGGGGACCAGGCAGTCCTCCTTCACGTGAGGCTTGAGTGACGGTTGGCAGCCTCCGACGTGCTGCCCGCGGTGGTCGATGCACAGAACCACTCGGTAGCGCAGCCCTCGGCCACACGTCACCGTGCACTGCGACGGGTAACACACACACACACGTTAACCATGTTCAGTAATTAAGGCTGCATCAAACTCTTGCTGTCAGTGAATCGAGCGCTGATTGACGCGTTGGTCACTGAGCGTTTGAACATCACTCATCCAGAAACGCTTTAACTGCTTAGACACAGTCAGAGTCTGACCTGCCACTGCAATGGTGAGTCTGTTTTTAGACATGCACCACATGCAGTGAGACGTGTGATGTTTCTACAAAACACCCTGTTATAAATGTAAGGCAGTAGTAAACAGCATAGTGGATGTTGCTTTGTAAATCACTGACTATATGTTCAGAAGTGATTTTGTTTTATAACCTTGCAGCAGCTTTGATTATACTTCACGATTACAATCACTGACCTGTGACCACTCCATGGCCACCCACTGGGGGCAGGCGAAGGTGTTGCAGATCTGTCGGACGACAGGTCGCGGGGAGTGCGTGCACTTCCACTCGTCCACCTGGGAGAACTGCCCGTGGGCGTCCTCCTCCACGCACAGCACACTGCGATCTTGCCAGCCCCCATTTTCACCACAGGACACTGAGCACTGGGTCCAGGGGCCCTGCTCCCAGCTGTGCACACACAGAAGAGGCTCAATGAGTTTTATGTACCCAGATACTAAGTAAGGTGGAGGTGAGGAGGGGGCAGAACCTTCCTGCATGGAAAGAAACACCTGGAAGTGTGGAGCACGTGATTGGGCAGCGAGATCAGCAGCACCTGTGACAGGCAGCTTTAAAATCACTCGACTTCAAACCAGAGAACAAAAACTCTCATATTTTTAGACCCTTTCCTTCCCCCTGTCCTCGCTGCTTTCATGTCTGATCAAAGGTCACCTTATTTCATAAAAGCTGTGAGAATAATCTTAATAAGTAATGATGTAATAACATTTATGCACCAACGTGGAACACGTCTGAATCCCGTTCCTTTCCCTGGAAGCCTCGTGTGGATCAGTGCAGGCCCACATCCAGGTGGGAACACGAGGGTGGGGGGAGACGGAGAGGCAGGAACGTGTCGCCTGAAATACGAAGCAACTCTGACACTTTTCCACAGCTAATGTCGATTCCACTTTGCACTTATGTAAGCTATAGATTCAGCACTCAGTGAGTACAAGCACGCCGTTACACTCTGTCACACAGAAAGGAGGTCAGGGACATTAACGAGGCCATTTCAGGACAATTAAGACTGCAGGACTCTGTCTCATTATGTTGTAATTAAATTAGATAAGTGTGGTGATTAACAGTCTGTCTCATTGCAAGTGGTGCATCAGCCTCGATAGACTGCAATCAATGCGCGTTCCACATCCGACGGCTTTTAGAGCTGGAAGCATCGCTGCATAACTGTCTTTGTCTTTCTCCAGCTCCTTTTTCAAACCAGGCTGTCTGCAGACACGCTCATTATGCAACTCTGCTGACAATGACAACGATGTCTAATGCTTCTAATGCAGTCCAACAAAATGCTGGAGATTCGCACACTGCGAGTTCAAAGGTAGGTCAAAGGTTAGAGTGGCCGATGGGTGCACACAGTTCAGGACTGGGGGTTTATGTGCTGCACGGTGTATACGTGAGGCTACACTCATAGAGATGCTTTCATCTGCACAAAGTTTGCAGCTTTAAGTGTGTGTTTCTGGAAAATACACACATTTTAAATGAAGCTCTTCAGAATATCTACATTTATATGCATGCATGTAAAAATCTTACAACAAACAAGCTTCCCAATGAAACCCTAGACCCTCACTGTGCACCAAGACCGGAGCTCCGCCTCCTCAGATGGTCTGTTAGCACAGTGACCTCACAGCAGCCACGTTATTGGTCACATGATATCATTAAAATGCTCCAACAGCACAAACGGTGCAGAGGTCCAGTTCAGGTGAAGCTAACAGACAGCTAGCAGAGGCCACGCCCCTAATAATGCAAACTTTAAGCCTTAATAAGCTTTAAACAGGTGAGTTATAAAACCATCCTCCCCCTGTACAGGTGTTATGAAGGAGAAATGACCCACAGAGACCAAACAGTTTGTTTCTGCTGTGAAGTTTTAACGTGGGAGTCTATGGGGACTGACTCACTGCTGCCTCTGCTGGACGTTAGAGGTACTGCAGGCTTTGCCACTTTAATTTTGAGGCTCTAAATATGACACCATCACGTCAAAAATAATAATTCTCTCCTCTGTTAGAGCGTAACAGTCACCAGTGAGACCAGCGCAGCAATCGCTGCCGAGCTGGAACTCCACATGCATGAACTTATTTTTGGGAGGAACTCCAAAATTCAAACACAAACGGTGGAGCTCTCTCTCCCTAAAGACCAGAAAAGAGGCTTTTGTTGATTGAAGGGTAACGCTGTGGAACACCACGGAGGAACTCTTTCATTTTTCTCACAATTGAAGATGAAAAGTCAGACTTTTGTGGAAGGAAGATTTTTTTTAAATAACACACAATGTGTAAACTCAGAAAAAATCATCTTAGCAAAAACTAACAAAGTATTTTTAACTATAACTGAAAATCTGATCGCAGTGGTTTGAGTGTCTTGTGTGAGACTCTAACGTAATTTATTTTTACTTTCGAGTGCGTCGAGGTTCGTTTAACGCTTTGATTTTATCTCGAGAGTTAGAGGTACTCACCGAGGCAGAGGCTGGAAGCGGTCATGAGGCATCACTGCTTTGAATCCATCACTGCAGGAGACAAATGTGACAATGATAACCACACAGCAGGCTCAGAGGTCATACTGTACATGATAAGTGCCACTTTTGTCCTTCAAAGTCAGAATAAAGTAATCGGGTATGAAAGGCAAACACTGAAGACGTTGTTATTTAGGATCACTGCTTCTTAGTTTGATGATAAACGTCTCTGATAATTCCACTTCTTGTTTTTTTGGCCTGGTTTGTAGTAATCTGGATGGTTTTGGAGCCGCTGTGACCTCATGGAGGTAACGGGGTTTAACCTGCCTTGAATCGCCTGCTAGAAAGTCCAGATGAAAGCTACACGAAGCTTCGCTAAGAGCTCGTTCGAGGCTGGCGGTGCAGATGAATGTCTGCAGCGTATCTAACATATATTCAAACACTGTTAAAATCACTATCAAACACATTCTGTCATATTTGTTTAATAACAAAGGCTCTGACACAGCTCAGGTTACACTCGTGTTCACAATCTGCTTTGTGCGACCCCAATAAAACCCCCAAAGACAAAACGAACGAATATAAGAAAGACGTGAGCTCATTTTGAATTTGAAGGCAGCAACACGTCTCTAAAAGCTGGACAGCTGTGACGGTGTGTGAGCTGAGAGCAGCTGCAGGGGGACGAGGTTCCTGCATGACGAGCTTTAACCTGCACGTGTGGACGGCAGACTGAGACACGTCACTGCCATCAAATTCAAAATGAGCTCATGTTTGATATGAAATATTAAAATCTGTCAGTTTAAATATTTGATATGTTTGCTGTGTTCTGTTGTATATAAAATATGTCTTTATGTGATTTGCGAACCATCGCGTTGTGTCTTTATTTACAGTTTAGGCAGTGACCCGACCTTTGATACTAAACTTTCAGGCTGAATGCGGCTCACAGACTCGTGCATCTGTTAGATCATCTGAATGAAGACGTGTGCATCCACTCAACTGGATCTTTCTTTCTATTTTTTCAAAATATGAAAATATTCCTCACTGATGTCAATGAAACCACTATGTGAGACGTTGGTATTTGATCCAGGAAGGCCAACAGTGGAGCTGGCGTGCTGTGGTGTCAATGTGCCAGATTTAAAAACGTTGATGCTAATCTGTCGGCTACAGTTAACACGCTGCAGCGGAGGAAGGAGACGATGACTATCAGAGATGGGCAGTAGCGCGTTACTGTAATCCGATTACTTGTTTTTTTTTACTGTAATCCGATTACTTTTTTCAAGTAACGAGTAAAGTAAGGGATTACTATTGGTAATTAGATTACCGTTACTTTCCCGTAGGAACGCTGCGTTACTGCGTTACTAAAGCCATGATTTTTTTGCGAGAATGTCTCATGACAGTGACGTAAGCGAGTGCGACGTTCGTGACAACAGCTGTGTGCAGATCAACAATGGATCATATATCGAGTGCAGAGAGAGTATGAGCGTGCAGCGTTTAAAGCGTGGAAGTACTGACCTTACTTTGAGTTTGATTCCATAAAAAGTGACAAAAACATTAGTGTCCGTTGTGCGTGGGAAGAAAACTTCTTTTTACAGCGAAAAAACCCCTAAACTTCCAAACAAGCACCGAGTAGCTACGACGTAATGGGAAACTCACAGAGAAACTCGCGGATTCTTCCACTGACCGCTGCACACCTGCACCAGGGTAACCCTCCGCCTGCCCCACTCCTGCTTTACAGGTGAAAATAGAGCAACAGGACCGCTAGTCTTTGACTTTATTTATTTTCTGCTGTGTTTTACTTGCATCTATTTGAAAGACTGAGTGTAAACACACAAAAATATTTTATTTTATGTGCTGGAATGTGCAGAAAATAGGTTTAAATGTTAAACTAATTTCTTCCAGTCAGAGAATGTTGCAGATAATTAAATCTTTGCTTGATGCATAAAGTTAAAAGATTAAAACTAATAAAACAAGTTTTAAAAAGAGACTTTTCCATTTGATTACATTTTGTATGATGATTATGCAGAAAAAGTAGAATTGGGCTGAAAGATCTATCACTTTATCACCTATTCAGGTTGTAGATCGTGTTTTTAAAAAGTAACTAAGTAATTAATTACTTTTGAAAATAAGTAATCAGTAAAGTAACGGGATTACTTTTTGGGGGAAGTAATCAGTAATTAGTTACTGGTTACTTTTTTCACGTAACTTGACCAACACTGGTGACTATAAACAGGTAAAACAGTGTCGATGCCGAAGCTGCTACGCTGCAGCCAGCAGCGGTCCGCACCTCTCCGGGCAGGGGTCCATGTTGCACTCTTTGAGCTTTGGAGTGGGTTTGGTGTTTTCAGGGTAGCTGTCACAGTGGTGCTCGGGCAGCGTCTGGTTGGACCGGATGTCTGTGCACTCGGCAGAGTTCAGCTGGTAGCCTGAGGGAGGGAAGCGACCACGCTGTTACCGCTCTTACACTCTAAAAGTGAATCTAAAAGCATTTTTAATCACGACGACGGTCAGCTCACCTCCTCCGCATGTGACCGAGCAGGGGAAGAAGTCCGTCTCTCTCCACTGGTATCGAATTGGTTTGTAGAACAGAAACTGGACAACGGTGTCCTTGAAGCCTCCGTACTTTATCTGCACAGCACAACAGAAGAGGGTGGACACAGCGGGCAGAGGGGAGAAGGACAAAGTCAAGCTCTGCATGGTTTATCAAACCAAATCTACCGTGTAATTCACCCGTTTTTAAGCATTTAGTCCTAAAAAGATGAACCTGCAAAAATGCAAAAAGATTTAAGGCTTTTGAAATTCCCATCATAAAGTGAAGGATTTGATCCTTACAGCTTTCAAACTGTTGCTTTGGTAAGACGAGCACTTTCCAGCAGCCCTCCTTTTTTAATATAGAAGGCGTTTGAGTCATTCATCACACACTCTGCAGCTCTGGATTAGATTTAGCTTTGTGCACTGAAAGTATCGTCTGCACACCGAGCTTTCAGACAGATGGTAATGTGTCATATTTGTCACCAAAGTAATTGCAATTACAGAGCGTAACTGATAGCAAACCCGCTGCTGCTGGGCACCAGTGGGCACAAAGACGAGGAAACAAAAGAGCCGAAGACAAGACTGAATAAGTTTCTGACTGAGCCGAATTAATAAAACAATGCAACACTTTAATCTGCAAAATTCTGCCCTCCAGCCTGCATGAAATAACCATAATCTGCAGCTTGTGCCCACATCGGCGGGCAGAGATACTTCTACCTGAGTAACCGGGTCCAGGCGGGTGAGGATCAGCAGCAGACGGACGGTGGTCAGCGCTCTGATCCCAAAACGAAGCGGACAAATCATCCACACAGCAGAGAGGCCACTTTTGTTTCTCTGACGGGATACGATGGAGAAACTGCGTCTGCTCCATTAAACTGTCGTTTATTTCCTGAACAGTGATGACAGCGGCTCCATGTTAAAGGAGTTTCTCTGCTGTCTGTGTCACTCAGGCAGCTCAGAGCAGCCTTTGGTTGGATGGACTTTCTAGAAACCATCATATTGATTGATGATGGTTTAGCTTTTTTAATTAATCTGCATCTGGAAACTCTGACTTGGAGATTTGAGCTACAAATCACGTCACGATCGACCGTCTGCGATGTCTAAAAACTTTATGGTGCAAAGTTTAAACATATTCAGCGAGTGAAATTAATATTTCTATTGAATAAGACGACCTACTAATACTTGTGGTACAACTTTTCATATGAAAATAGCATTTTCTTCATTTGTGTGACTAAAAATTTCACATTAAAAGGTTTTGAATATGATTTCTTTTACATTATTGTGAAATTCAACTATGTACAGTTCAGAAACTGTCTTTTGCGAGGTTTTTATGTTTTTACTTTTTCATTAGTCCAAACTTTGGACCATACAGTTTTTACACGATGGGCAGACGATGAGCAGGAGCGCACATCGATCGAGTTGTTCTGCATCTCCAAGCTTTAACGTCTTCAGACCCACACAGACTTTTCCACAGATGTTTAGAGAAGAAGCGAATAATAATTTTGGATTCAGCCGACTGTCGACGGCCCACTAAGAGCTCGTCTTTTCTATGAGTGGAAAAAAAGGAGGGCTGTGATGCTGGTAGTACAAAGTGGAAAATGCATTTCCACTTAGGCCTCATTGACAGAAATTCTAATAGTGCCGCGGGCAACAAGCTCTCCGTCTCATTAAAACAATGCCTCAAAAGCCAAATATCCCGCAGCAGCCTGTTTTATTTACGTTTGCGCTCTTGTATCTGTGATAAAATATGTGCGTGAGGAGCTCAAAGTCCTCAGGCTGTTCGCTATGAAGATAGCTTCACCTTGATGATGTAATCAGCGCCGAGTGGGCCGTGCGTCCTGAGTGTCTGCCGGTCGTTCCCCCTCTGAAAGTCCAAGGAGGTGTTTCCTATCACGTAGGAGCCCGTCGACTGCAGACCGGTCTCCTCCTTCCTCCCCTGGAGAGACACGGCTTCAATAACTGGCAGAGAGACAGAGCAGGAGGGGGCGTTATTAAAGCACACGCAGGATTAAATTCATGCTTTAAAAATGCAAATGTCTGAAATGTGACGCACAAACCCGACAAGACTGGGCGTGAAATGTGTTGTTTACTTCCACCGAGAGGAAACAAGTTCTTATCTAATACTGGAGATAAAAACTAGAGATCTGCGTGACTCACCTCGTCAGCTTACAACGCAGAGAAGACGAGTTTTTGGGAAGCGTTACAATCAGAGATATTATGGGAAACCAGGTAACAGACACAACAACCAAATCTGTAACAGCTGTGGGGTCTTCTTTAGGATTTTAAAACAGTGCTGCACTGCTGATTTCACAAAGGTACTCAATTCAATTTTATTTGTATAGCGCTTAATCAAAACAATAGTCGCCTCAAGGTGCTTTATATTGCACAGTAGTACAATAATACATACAGAGAAAAACCCAACAATCATATGACCCCCTATCAGCAGCACTTTGGCGACAGTGGGAAGGAAAAACTCCCTTTTAACAGGAAGAAACCTCCAGCAGAACCAGGCTCAGGGAGGGGCGGGGCCATCTGCTGTGATTGGTTGGGGTGAGAGAAGGAAGACAGGATAGAATAAAAGTATTAAGTTCAGAGTACTCCAAAAATGGTGAGTGATGTTAAAGTCCCACATTTTTGGTATCCCCCTTTTTCAAAAGCAAAAACATACAGTAGAAAACATAGACTTTGCATCAGTAGAAGGTATATTAAGATAAGATAAGCTAAGCTAAGCTAAGATAAGATGAGATTTTATTGATCCCACAACGGGGGAATTTTTGCATCACCTCAGCTCAGGTACAGATATCAGAAGAAAATACAAAAATACAAATAAGTACAATCAGTGAAAAAAGTAAGATAATACACTATATACAATGGCAGCATACACAGTATGTGATTATGGATATGGTTGGAAATATGGAAGACATAAACTATATAGCTTGTTATAACTATTGTACCACTACTATTCCTATTTATAGACATGTACACACTAAATATACATATGTATACATATACATACATACATACCTGCACATGTCCATACACATGGACACGCACATATTAAGATCCAATATTAAGTCTTGTGTTCTGTCAAGTGTGATAAAATAAAGTTTTCCTCTCAGAGCTGCTCTGGTTCTGTCCACAGGTACAGGTCTGAGTAAATGAGTAAAAATCAGTAGTAATATGAAGTACGCAGGCCTGTTACATTAAAGCACAGAGTTCTCACAAGAGATCCAAGGCTGTCTCCAAAAGGTGCAAACCACCTCTAATTACTCAGAGTTTCCTGTAGCCTCCTCACAGCCGCGTCGTCCAGCTCCTCCTTGCACTCTCGAAGGCCAGGAAAGAAGAAGCAATTCCACTGGTGTGTTTTAGGGTCTATCCCTGGCGGATGCATCCAAAGGACCTCCAAAGAGAGCCGTATTCAGACTCCAGCAGTGTCTTCATATGATGGGCAAGAAGAGCAGCTCTGCTCCTTCTGACTGTTGAACTGAGTCCAGCCTTGAATAGAATTAGTTTGCCGTTTGTGTGACTTTTGGTTGCTATCCACAGCTCATTAACCCGTTTAAACCGATGGGAGTGCCACCACAGCTTGCCCATATTAAGAAACTCCTGCTGTATTTGGTTCATTGTTGGCTGGCTTGTGGGGTTGCTATGGGTTTGTCACTCTGGCAACCAAGAACAGACAACCCAAATCCCCACGTGGCTTTTGGATGAATATGTCGGCTGTTGGCCACGCCCCTTTTGTTATCTGGGACAGAAACTGTGCAAGAAAAGAAAAAGTGTAATCCTAAAGCCAACACGTGGGCCCAACCAGATACATATTCATTAATTCATTAAGTCAATGAGTTAATGAGCACAGCTGTACCTGAACCTGACACACACTGAGTGTAGCTGCACAGCTTCTCTGCATCATCACTCAGAAGGATTCAGCGCCTTAAAAGCCAATTTGCAGGTATAAAAGCCTCGAGCAACTTCACTCTACCTGAAATTGTACAGTGAGCGGTGGGAAGGTGGCTCGCTTTCCGGCTGCTCAGGCTAAATTACACAGTCCACCTCTATTCGCCTGCTGGCGCTTGTTGCCTCAGCGGTTGCCTCTTGGAACAAAATCTACTGGCAGATATATGGGCCGGTAATCTTTTCCTGAGTGTTTTCAGAGAGTGTGTTTGTAAGTACACTCTAGTTTTTATGTACTCCCAATAGCTTCCAGTAAGCTTAGAAAGCAACTCTCCATCCGCTGCCAGGACGCTGATGAGTTTCATAGCTTCTTCCTTTGCTGGAAAACCACGACCTGCGCCTCTGGCTTCGGGGCTGTGGATCATTCTGGCCTGTGCTGTCAGAATGAAACCGTTTGAACTCCGCGAAGTCTGAATTCAACAAACAGCAGATCGTTTGTGCTTTTCTGTAAGACTTGGTTCTCACAAAAGGTTGGTGCAAATCCAATTAATCTGTCAGTCTAAGACAAAGCATCACCATTTTTCATGTTGCGATTATATTTAACCTCTTAACATTCAGCAGGGTCGCACGTCTTTGGGCTTTCCTGTTCCAACCAGCTAAAACTTAACATTTACCCAAACCCTGCCTCTGACCTGGACCTCGATGGATTGCTGGTGATCTGGTGGAGGTTAAGTCTGACTTTATTTTTTTTAAAAAGATCTTAATTATGTTACATGAAAAAATGAAAAATTCGGGAGAGGATATCGTGGAGTCTTTGGCCCATTATGAAAATAAGTTGTTCATCTTTTTAAAGTTACCTGGTGTTAAACTCTGTGTTTGATATTATGCTTAGTTAGCTGAACTGTAAATGAGTGTGTTGGACCTGTTTTCTGCTGTCTCTCCTCTAAAATGAGCTCTTGGTAACAGATGAACAACCTGCCAAAGAAATTCTGGTTACTCCTCGAATCAGGAGCCTCTGACACAGCCAGAACATCTTGGAGCTGTTTTAGGATCAGGTTTGTGCTGACGTATCTGCATTGGCCCTTCACTTTTCTCAATCGACAATAAAATAGAGCAGAAAACCCAAATGATGCAACGAAGCAGTCAGCAGCTCTGAGGATGGGAATCGCAGGGTTTCGGCTGTGCAGGGAAGTTTTTTCTTCACATCTCTGGTTTGTTTTATAGCAAGGTGAGCCCAGGTCTGGACTTGGAGCTGAAAGCATGATTTACTGTCCAAACTATCACCACTATTTATCAGGTGACACTGTGAAAACCAACACATCAACACAACGTGGCATTTGGGGAATCTCAGATCAGCTGCTGCTCCTGCTGACCGACTCTGATTTACATAAAACTTTAGGGTCCAAAGTTTGGACCAATAGAAGGATTGCTGTGCAATTTTAACTGCACCCTGCCTCTCGCCCTAAGACAGCTGTGATCGGCTTCACCACCCCCACAAACACAACACTGTGACAAGGATGAGAAGAACGGATGGATGCTGGCTAAAAGCTGTCAAAATGACAGATCCTGATTTGTTTAGATGATATGAAAGACGAGTAAACGTGTCCAGCTTTTATCTTTAATAGTTTTTCAGATGTTTTTGTTTTCTCAAATTCGGTCACTGAACCATTTTTCTAAAATTTCACGGCAGTCATTTTTGTTACGCAAACTTCAAAAGCATAAAAGTTTAAAACTAAAAACTAGCAAATCTGAGACGGTGGAGGAAATGTTGTAAAAATGAGCTGGTTTTAGATGGAGTGACTCATTTGTCTCAACACAACATTTGTAAAAAGTGCTGCATGTAGCAATAAACACAGATTTGATTGACTGATCGTTCTTCATATTCAGTCCACAGACCAGCACGAGACAAATAATCCTCTCACCATAAATGTGTTCCTTACAGAGAAACTGAATTCACTTGAAATCGTCTGTAACATTATTATGTTAAGTTCTTAAGAGATCAAAGCGTGAATGTGCGAGTTTCATAGGACACACTGTCAAACTCTGAGCATCAGCTTTGCTTTGTTCAGCTTTTGGAACAAAGTAGACTCACCGATCATATCGGGACCTTTGGCGTTGAGTCTGAGAAAGCGACTTCCCATCGGGACCTCCAGCACCGTCTTCAGAGCTGCAGGTGGAAAAAAGATCAGAAAGGTTTCGGTTAAACTGACAACACAACAGCAGTCACTGAGCAGAGAGGCGGACACATCCAAACACCTGTCTTTGTCTGCCTTCTCATGTTTTGGGTTTTATGTTTTTTACCATAAAAGTAGTCCAGCTTTTGCAAGCCAAGCGAATCATTCATTTATGAAATTCCAGTGTTGCAAGAACAATATGCATAATGCTTACCGTTTATTAAAGAACAGTATCCTGAAATGCAAAGAATTCAAATTGCTGGATCGGCGGACAGAGGCGGCTTCTCGCAAGTTAAGTAGATTTTTTTTTTACGATGCTTTTTTCCGAAGTCGCAAAAGTATGACGTCACAACAATGTAATTGGTCACTTGCAATGTTGAACCTGGAACATCATAATGATGATGTGGGAACAACACGACACGAGGATATCAGATCGTGCTCTGTTCATAGTCTTGTGCGTTCACTCATGTCCCAGGTTAAAAGAATACAACCATACCAACCACCACCTTGTGGGAGAAGTTTGAAACATGTTTGACATGTAGGTTTTTCTTTAAATCAAACCATAATGTTTTTGCTAATCATAACCATATTCAAAATGTATTTGCCTCTGAAGAGTCACAACATCCATCCATCCATCCATCTGTCCATCCATCCATCCATCCGTCCATCCATCCATCCATCCATCCATCCATCCATCCATCCATCCGTCCATCCGTCCATCCATCCATCTGTCCATCCATCCATCCATCTGTCCATCCATCCATCCATCCGTCCATCTGTCCATCCATCCATCTGTCCATCCATCTGTCATTCGTCCGTCCGTTTATCCATCCATCCATCCATCCATCCATCCGTCCGTCCATCCATCCATCCATCCGTCCATTCATCCATCCATCCATCCATCCATCTGTCCATCCATCCGTCCATCCATCCATCTGTCCATCCATCTGTCCATCCATCTGTCATTCGTCCGTCCGTTTATCCATCCATCCATCTGTCCATCCATCCATCCATCCGTCCATCCATCCATCTGTCCATCCATCTGTCATTCGTCCGTCCGTTTATCCATCCATCCATCCATCCGTCCATCCATCCATCCATCTGTCCATCCATCCGTCCATCCGTCCGTCCGTCCATCTGTCTATCCATCTGTCATTCGTCCGTCCGTTTATCCATCCATCCATCCATCCGTCCATCCATCCATCTGTCCATCCATCTGTCCATCCATCTGTCATTCGTCCGTCCGTTTATCCATCCATCCATCTGTCCATCCATCCATCCATCCGTCCATCCATCCATCTGTCCATCCATCTGTCATTCGTCCGTCCGTTTATCCATCCATCCATCCATCCGTCCATCCATCCATCCATCTGTCCATCCATCCATCCATCCGTCCATCCATCCATCTGTCCATCCATCTGTCATTCGTCCGTCCGTTTATCCATCCATCCATCCATCCGTCCATCCATCCATCCATCTGTCCATCCATCCGTCCATCCGTCCATCTGTCTATCCGTCCATCCATCCATCCATCTGTCATTCGTCCGTCCGTTTATCCATCCATCCATCATCCATCTGTCCATCCATCCATCCATTCATCTGTCATTCGTCTGTCCGTTTATCCATCCATCCGTCCATCTGTCTATCCATCCATCCATCCGTCCATCTGTCTATCCATCCATCCATATGTCCATCCATCCATCCATCCATATGTCCATCCATCCGTCCATCCATATGTCCATCCATCCATCCATATGTCCATCCATCCATCCATCCATCCATCTGTCCATCCATCCATCTGTCATTCGTCCGTCCATTTATCCATCCATCCATCCATCTATCTGTCCATCCATCCATCCATTCATCTGTCCATCCATCTGTCCATCCATCCATCCATATGTCCATCCATCCATCCATCCATCCATCCGTCCATCCATCTGTCCATCCATCCATCTGTCATTCGTCCGTCCATTTATCCATCCATCCGTCCATCCATATGTCCATCCATCCATCCATCCATCCATATGTCCATCCATCCATCCATATGTCCATCCATCCATCCATCCATCCATCTGTCCATCCATCTGTCATTCGTCTGTCCGTTTATCCATCCATCCATCCATCCGTCCGTCCGTCCATCCATCCATCCAATCCGAGACTCATTACTGCATACTGTTGTCAGTAATAGTCGCAGTTATGTTTCCTTAAATGTGTTAAAAGTGACATGAAATGAGAGACTTAAAAAAACCAAAGAAAAAGAGTTGGAGGTCTGAAAAGCCTCCACACTGCTGACCCTTTCCTGTTAGCTTCCTCCATCCTCTTTAACTGGTGCAGAGGTGCTGAAAGGTGGAGCAGAAACCACTGAACAATATAGAACTGAATTGCACAGATTGGCCTTGATTGGCCTATTGTCACTGAGACCCGATTCAGCTTTCTCAGACAGACACATATTCATTCACATACTGGACCAGACATCACTGGTAAGAAGGGAGAATAATAGAGTATTTCTTCAGCCACCATGATTATGCATGTAATAATTATTTTTTACTCTTTTCTACATCTACTCAAAAAGAAAAAAAGCGGGGAGGAAAGATATGAAAGTGTGGATTTGTAAATCTGTTAAACTGTAAAACAGCAGAAGGCCATTTTATACTCAAACATCCTTAAAGGCAGCACCAGACGGGATTCATTGAAAGACCACAGGTGCTGACACTCGAGCTCAACAGCAGACGCCGGACTTCAGTGCGGGGTGTGATGGTGGAGAGACGGCGAGTGGACAACATCTGAAGGAGCTGTCTGAATCCCATCAGGCTGGAGAGGCAGCAGCGTGTAACGTTCATTATTCTTCCAACAGAGTGGAGTAAATGTCCCTGACTCGAGTCCACTGACTCGTCTCTCATCTGTCAGCGCCTAATAAAGCCACAACACCTTCATTAGAGCCAACTCTTAAGCTTCCTTAAAAAGGTGGAAATCTGTGGATTTGAAGGTTCACTCGTGTTCCAATCTTGCTGAGTCGACGCTCACGCTGCATCTCGTTATCCTGCTCATGAATTTCATTGGTAAGAAGTTGACATCAGCAGCAGCCAAAGGTGCTCCTCGTCCTGCAAAACAGCTGCTGGTGCAGCTGCCAGCACAATCCAGATATCATTACTTCACAGTTAAAGATTTGGGGCAGCAGATATTATATATGTAGGTGGTGGCTGGGTGGTGGTGCTGGTCACAAGGGGGCATTTAAACCTCTTCAACATCTTGCCAGATTGTGTCCTGGATGTTAATCAGTGTAGGTGTTACCTTGTTAAGCCGCCCCAAGGTGAAAATGAAAGTCCATTAATGGAGCTTGTTTAGCAGCATTAATTGGCAGCTCTCAGTTGTTACACGCGTCATCTGGACGAAGGAGAAACTCGCCTTCAGCTCCGTGTTTGTGGTGAAGGCTGACGTGAGGAGACCACCACACCGCAGCGCTGTCCTGCCTGCTGCTTTACAGCTGCACAGAAGCAGCGATCTCCTCCACGGCTCTAAATAACGTCCACGTGTGTGCTGTTAAATGTCACCTCGCTAACGAGTCAGTCACACGCCTCTCCTGTGCAGGTCGCAGCGTGCAGGAACAACACAATACTGAAAGCATTCGCTGCTGTGAAGCACTTTGTGAGTTTTCATGGTAGACGAGTTTGTCCCACGGCGGGTAAGCGAGGAGGCGTGGGCACGAGGCGACACCTCTGCAGACAAACGCAGACTTAATTCCACTTTCTATATTTTATAAACGTCAGTTTCTCCTCCAGCGACAAACGAGAGCTCAATTAACGCGCTGTGGCTGTGAGCCGCTGGGCTTTAGCCCAAACATAATTATACTTGGAAAACTGCATCTGCCTTTAAATTTATGGAAGCTATGAAACAAATTCAGCTGCAGCCATTTGCAGTTTTTTCCCCTTGAACTCTAAAATAGATTAAACATAAAGCCAGGTTGTTTTTATGTTTTTTAAGCAACCTTCAAAATAAATTATGAAACGAAACATAGATAAACAGCTCATTTCACACGAGGCCGTCGACACTGTAAACTGAGGCTTTAGGGAATACTGCTGCAAATTCATATTCCAAATGCAATGACTGATAAACAGCAGGGTCATGAATAATGGATGAGGAGGAACAAAGGTGATACTCGTGTGTCTGTAAATAAACTCACTCCCACTAAGGTAGGCCTAAATGTGCGTGATTGGTTAACTTTATCGACTCTCTTCTTCGGGGACGTTAGAGCCGAGGGCAGGAGAGGAAGCACGGGAGACGCAAACTTACAAACTGGATGGAAAACAAATGAGTCTGACAGGTAGAGTCCTTCCAGCCAGGAAACTTTGATTGTTGTGTAGGAAGGCTTTACAGGTTCCCCACTGGCCTGGGATAAAATGAGCGCCGAGTCAGTCTCAGAGACACAGAGCACGTATTCACGGGACCTGAAGTCAGACGTACTCGTGCAGTCGCTTATGATGTGAACACAAAAATGCTAAAAACCCAGAAAAGGTGTCCTGGAACCACAAACACACCTAGTGTTTATTCTAAGACAGGTCACATGATAGCTGATGAATTCTTGGATGGAGCCGTAATATATCACATGAAAAATGCTCCAAAAGCCTCCAACAGCACCTGCACCTGTCAGTCAAAGAGGCCCCGCCCCTAATAAGCCTTAGTATCTGTCACTACCCGATCCGTACCGGAAACCCGATCGGTACCCCGCATGCGCGAAAGGTGTCTACTTCCGGTCGAAGCATTTTACGATAGTTACAGGTCAGAGTATCTGTTAAGATGTTAAGAATAACAAGTATCGCTTAAAATGTTTCCGATAATGAAACATTTAATATAATGTAGACAAAAACAAAAAAATAAAAAGATAGTTACGGATCAGGACTCCCGATCCTTACTGAGCATGTGCAAAGTCGGACCGTACAAATCGGGTCTACCTGATCCGTACCGCGCATGTGCACCGGTTTTCTTCTTCTTCTGTTCGTTTAATGGCAGTTTACTCCCCAGTGTTCGAGGATACTGCCACCTGCTGACCGAGCGAATGAACCCTATTGTAAACTGAATTGGCGTCATTACAAACGGGTGTTAAATTTGATTTAGTGATAGTCGAGTGTTTATGCTTGTCTGTGTGGAGAGGATTGACTGGAATAGTGATGATGATGTCCGCTATCACTGTCAATTGTCAATAAACACTTCATCTGGCTGCTGAATCTTCACGTGACATATTATAAAGTCTGTATTATTTAATCTGTAATTAGGTGTCATTCTTCTTATTTTACGGCGCTGTTGTTCGGGGAACGCTCTCTGTTGAGGATATAAGCATGAATTTGTTTGTAAACGGATTATCCATTGTTTAAATGTCCCGGGCAGTCGAAAAGGAGGCAGAGCTGTTGAGAAATGCTAGGAGCTAACTGGGCGCTAACTGTATCATTAAAATATATTGATTGTCGCAATGCTGGCAAAGAGAGGAAGTGACGTAAGATTTGCTCATGTGGGGTACCGATCGGGTTTCCGGTACGGATCGGGTAGTGACAGTATCAATTTCTCCTTCATAACACCCCGCACAGGCGTTATGAAGGAGAAATGACCCACAGAGACCAAACAGTTTGTATCAGGCTGTAAACGTTTATTTCTGCTGTAAAGTTTTAACGTGGGAGTCTATGGGGACTGGCTCACTGCTGCCCCTGCTGGACGTAACAGGAACTGCAGGTTTGGGAGCTTTTTTTTTTAGCCGCAGACCAATGAAATATAGATTTTTAATATTTTCATATTCACTTTATGCCAGATGTTTCCAACATTCGTCAAACCAAAACCAGTGATTTTATTTAATGCTGTGTTTGTGTATAAATCTTGTATAAACGAGGTGTTTTGAGTTTTCCTAAATGCAGTTTCGGTGCTGCAAATTACTTCATCATAATAACAAGTTCATGCTTTTGAATTTGACCCTCCTGCACATAAGCTGCATACCTGTCTGTGAAATCTGATTCCAAAAAGAAAAACATGAGACTTCATGAAGAACAGATGCTTTATGATTTTAATCATCCGTCTGTTGTGCCTTATCTGCACAGGCTTTTGCTCATATAGTTTAGAACCACAGGTATTGATTCGTAACGGTGATACAGCCACGTTCAGCAAACATCCGCGGTGCCGAAGGATAAAGAGTCACTGTAAAACTTAATGTGTATCCAGTTAAATTCAACCTAAAACAGCCAAATTATGCTGAATGAACATACTCCTGCTACAGAAGAGTCCTGGCAGATATCCCTGAGTTTAAATCCACACTTTCACAGTTTAACAACCTTTGCTGCCTCTCTGGTTAAAAATATTTCAGGGCTATTTTGTTTTAACCATAAAACATGACGTCCATGATGAAGGTTAATAATGAATTCACTACATTTGCAGAAATTATTATTTTAAAAGTGGAGCATGCTCACATGTTTGTACCGACTCTGGGTTTAGCAGCTACAGCACTTCAATAAAAACTGTAACGACTGCCTTCATATCGCAGGTTTATGGTTCAAAAGCTGCAGTTCCTCTAATGTCCACTAGAGGCTCTGGCAATGAGTCAGTCCCACAGACTCCCATGTTAAAACTTTAGAGCAGAAATAAACATGTTTACAGCCTGATACAGTAAAATTACCAAAATTAAGTAGTGATTAATAACCTCTTTAATTAAAACAAAATAATTCTAAAACACAATTAGAGCTGTTCTACATAAATTTTTTTTATTTCTTAATTGTTTTATAAAAAAATCACATTATTATTTTGTACAAACGTCAAATTGCAATTATTTACTTCACTCCTGAACATTAAAAAGAGTTTTTGAATGTTATGCTTGATTAATGCTGCAGTCCAGTGTGACTCAGAGTCAAGTATATAATGTGACTTTAGTTCGTTACTTGCTGAATAAGTAATATTTTTTGTTTTAAACATGTTTTTCACAGATTTCCAAATTACTCGTTTTTCTTATTTTTATGTTTTTATAATAACACATTTATCAACTCTGTAATTTCATGTATGGAGGAAGTAAGTGCAATGCCAAAATACCCAACTAAAGACTTTTGAAGCTAATGAATGACATCATGGTGGTGGTGTCCATCTTTTTGTACAGTCTATGTTTTTCTGGCATTGCTGCAACCTTACAAACTCGAGCCTCTCGACAGTCTTTATCTTCTACACATACAACTACATTTAAAGGTGACACATTACGCCAGTGTCCTCAGATTTCAAATCAACACAGTTTCGAAGAAGCGCGCTGACTGTTCTCTGCGATCAGCACTCCTGCAGCCTGTTTTCAGCTGTTTCAAAGGGAAAAATCTTCAAGCTAAAGTTCTAATCTAAATTTGTCAAGATCCAGAAACGGAATGTTAAATCTCCCTGCCCGGTCTTTGAGAAGTGATGGACAGATACACCAATTAGCTTATTAGAGCTCAGGGAATGGTGACCGACCTCTGCGTGAGGCTGAGGAGTGCAAAAAGGAAACTGCCAAATTGGCAGGAATTTTAATCCCAAGAAACTAAATGTAAGTGATGAAGAATGTGTTGCACAGAACCACTGACATTTAGCGCAGATGTTTGTTCTGCTGCAGTCCTCCAGGGAGGTAAGGCTAAAAAGGCCAAACGAAATCTGACTTGGCGTGATGCGAGCTTAAAGAAACCAGAGACTAAACAAGAAAGGGAGGAAGAGGAAGCAGCGAGAGTCTCTGCATTGCTGGGAAACAGATTAGAATACAAAATGTGATCAGGCTGCAGTGCTTCCAAATCACCTGTAGATATCAGAGAGCATTTATACTGGATGCTGACAGAGAACTCAGGTAGAGTGATGTCCACTGTGAGCACTTTAACAGAGCAGCAAGGCCTGCAGTTCCTCTAACGTCCAGCAGAGACATCAGTGAGTCAGTCCTCATAGAGCAGAAATAAACACGTTTACAGCCTGAAACACAAACTGTTTGGTCTCCAGAGATAATTCCCCTTCTTAACGACATGCATTATTAGGGGCGTGGCCTCTTTGAATGACAGGTGGATGGTGACCAGAGATGGGCAGTAATGCGTTACTTGTTACTTTTTTCAGGTAACGAGTAAAGTAAGGGATTACTATTGCAAAAACGGTAATTAGATTACCGTTACTTTCCCGTAGGAACGCTGCGTTACTGCGTTACTAAAACCATGATTTTTTTTGCGAGAATGTCTCATGACAGTGACGTAAGCGAGTGCGACGTTCGTGACAACAGCTGTGTGCAGATCAACAATGGATCATATATCGAGTGCAGAGAGAGTATGAGCGTGCAGCGTTTAAAGCGTGGAAGTACTGACCTTACTTTGAGTTTGATTCCATAAAAAGTGACAAAAACATTAGTGTCCGTTGTGCGTGGGAAGAAAACTTCTTTTTACAGCGAAAAAAACCCTAAACTTCCGAGCAAGCACCGAGTAGCTACGACGTAATGGGAAACTCACAGAGAAACTCGCGGATTCTTCCACTGACCGCTGCACACCTGCACCAGGGTAACCCTCCGCCTACCCCACTCCTGCTTTACAGGTGAAAATAGAGCAACAGGACCGCTAGTCTTTGACTTCATTTATTTTCTGCTGTGTTTTACTTGCATCTATTTGAAAGACTGAGTGTAAACACACAAAATATTTTATTTTATGTGCTGGAATGTGCAGAAAATAGATTTAAATGTTAAACTAATTTCTTCCAGTCAGAGAATGTTGCAGATAATTACATTTTTGCTTGATGCATAAAGTTAAAAGATTAAAACTAATAAAACAAGTTTTAAAAAGAGACTTTTGCATTTGATTACATTTTGTATGATGATTATGCAGAAAAAGTAGAATTGGGCTGAAAGATCTATCACTTTATCACCTATTCAGGTTGTAAATCGTGTTTTTAAAAAGTAACTAGTAACTAAGTAATTAATTACTTTTGAAAATAAGTAATCAGTAAAGTAACGGGATTACTTTTGGGGGGAGGTAATCAGTAATTAGTTACTGATTACTTTTTTCAAGTAACTTGACCAACACTGGTGGTGACACGGGTGGCTGTAGCTGCTAGCTTCACCTGAACTGGACCTCTGCACCGTGTTTGTGCTGTTGGAGCCTTTTCATGACATCATGTGACCAATAATATGGCAGCTGTGTGGTCGCTGTACCAACAGACCATCCGAGGAGGCGGAGCTCCCATACATTTAAGGATGCAGACATGAACTACCGTCTGACATTAGCACTCTGATCCAAATATGGCCACTTCTGGCTCCAAAGCATGGCTGCAGCCAGAATCTTTTATACACAGTCGATGTTTTAAACAAACACAAAACCCTGAGTCACTCAGGGAAAGTTTAGAGTCTTTGAAGGGTCCTCTGCTCAGCAATCGAAGCCTCGATGTGTTTTGCAGTCCGATGTGTTCTTACTGATGGAAAACGACTAATGTCAGGTCACGTGGAAAATGCAGATGCAGAGAAGTAAAACAAACCCTCCAAAATAACAGGATAGTCCAACTAAATTCAACCTGACACGTGGAGTCAGTCTGAATCTGGTGTTTGAAATTGGGGCCGTTTGACAGCTGCTGCCTTTTGTTTCCAGGCCGCCTCGAGTGCTGGTAAAACGTCTTGTTGTGGGGATTTAAATGCTGCTCAGCTTTCTGGCTGTGCTCGCTAACAGGCCGTAGCATATATTAAATGGATTTGTTATCCGCTCACCAACAAAGGATCAAGGCCTCTCGCTGCCGCTGCATTCATTGTGTGCAGTTGTGCTCACTCAGCTGTGCGGCTGGGTCTCAACAACATCGAGTTTCTGAATGAACCAAACTACACACGGGATGAAAGCTGATCATCTGTGGAGCCCTTAATGCTGCCTTTGCTTTGGCGTTCGTGCCGGGTCGCCCACCCGAACCTGTCACTGTCGTAATATGTTTCACTGGGTTTAGTCCAACTTCAGGAGGCTGGTTTTGATGTTTTCATCACTTCTTGAGAACTATTTTAGTATTTAACAAATATCCCTGCACAGAAAAACTCAGTGAAAAGATGTCGTTTGCAGATCGAAATGAGTGTTTCAGAAAAAAGAAGAGACGCCTCCTCTAACGTGCAAACAGGAAATGAAAAAACAGAAATAAATAAATCATAAAGACATATTTCAGAACATGGGAAACATATCAAGTATTTAAATGGAAACATTTTATTATTTCATGAAAAACATGAGCTCATTTGAATTATGAGGCAGCAACGTGTCTCTAAAAAAGTTGGACGGTGACAAAAAGGCTGGAAAAGAACATTTTACTGAGCAGCAACAGCCGGAGCGACGCTGTAATCAGGTTATTTGGCAGCAGGTCAGGAACATGACAGCGTTTGAAAAGAGCTTCTCAGAAGATGAGATGCGCAGACGTTCACCAATCAGCAGAAAGCTGCCTGCAATCTGTGCGCTGCATTAGACAGACGCGAGTCTGTGGTGACATCAGTGCGTGGGCTCAGCGTGCCGTCCACACGTGCAGGTTAAAGCTGCATCAGAGAAGAAGACAGATGCGACCGCCTCCTCCGAAGCTCCTTTAAAATCCACTCAGCAAAGTGGAAACTGATCTCAGGTCAGAGTTCATCAGACATCGTGAAACAGGACGAAGCAGAGAAGCTAGAGACCGCCATCAGACCAGGACGGGACGACGTCCAGCAGCTGCTCAGCTCACAGACCATCACAGGCTAAAGGTTAAAGAGGAGGACATGGACCTGTCCAACTTCAAAAGATGTAAATAAATAGTATAAACTAATAATATAAATAGTTTAAAGAGTTTGTTTTCTGTGTTCCACTGTGAATAAACTCGGTGCAGCGTAACGGCTAGTGATGTGCGATACCACTGATTTGCTTTCCGATCCGATACCAAGTAAAATTCAGGGTGGTATCGGCAATACTGATCCGATACCGATACTTTGTACAAAAACTTTTTTTTTTACTGTATCTTTTATTGTATCTCAAATTATAGCATCATAATGATTACAGGACGTCAGATTACTTGATCTTATCACTTAATAATGCAGAATTATCATACAGAAAACTGAAGTTGTGTCTCATTTGAACACGTTGCCTGCCTGCAGCACTAAAGGAGTCCGTGAGAGACGTCTGTCTCGCCCTAGCAGAACCTGTCCCTCTCCTTGTCTTCAGTTCGCCTCAACATAAGCTCGTCATATTCTGTGATATGATTTACTTTGAGGTGTTTGACGAGGTAAATGGTGTTGCCACAACACCTCACTTTCTTGCCACATGTATCACAAACCGCATCTTGGCTGTTTGTGGAGGTAAAATACGTCCACACATGACTCCGTTTACGCCCAGCCATTGTTGTGAGTGTGCACGCCAAGGGGCTGCGACACATTTATACAGCCGTATTTCGCACATGACTATTAAAGGCGGAAGAGAAAGTAGTTCCTTCCAATGTAGACGATCCAAATGATATAGTTTCTTTCCACTCTGTTCCTGTTAATGATAAACTACAAATTTACCCTAATTTACTAAAATATCGATATTTTAATATGAGAACCGATTCTAGAACATAAATGACTGGTATCGGAGGAATCGATATTTCAGGATCGATCCGCACATCACTAGTAACGGCAGCATACACTGATCGACAGGCTTCCTGTGGTTAGCACTGAAACAACATGGACACATCTTTGGACGAAGATCAGACGAGGACACAGACAACATGACGCTGTTGACCTGAGTCCTCCAACAATACCACATCTTTGTGCCCATTAGAGGAAATAAGCTATTGGCTGTGGATAGAGAAAGTTTTAGGTGGACGTCCGTACACATCAAACCTCTTATGAAACACTTTCACTGGACGTCCAACCACATTTATGTTCTTGTTTAGTTTTTCCACTGATTTAACTCTAAAGTTGGCAGAAGAGAGTTTGGTACGGGCGAAGCTTCTGACACACACACACACACACACACACACACACACACACACACACACACCTTGAGGCCTCGCGGCTGTAATAAGGGAATGAAAAAGGCCGCATGGACGCTTCGTGCAGCTGAAACAAAGACAGCAGACCTGCGGCTACATTTTCATCCTTTGTTCCAAAAATAAGAACAAATGTTTCAAAATGATCAGAAGTGGCAACAGTTTCACTTTGACCAACAATAATCAGCTGTGATTGGTTATTTTGTGTCATTAAAGATGAAATTAAAGTGACAGACTCACCACTGTGAGTTATACTCTCAGGTAGGACTGAGGACTACCATCTATACAGTTTTATATATAAGGCGATACTTGGGTTGCTGCTTCTTATCTATGCTCCCTGCTTGTAATGAAACATGCTGGTCGTTCTCTTCGTCCGCATGGTTACTTGTTGCTTTCTGCTCCATTTGCCCGAACTGAACCTGGTAAAAGAGCTTTTGTCCATTTAGCTCCTCGGCTCGGATCAAACTGCAGAAGGAAAATGACTGAATTTATTTCATTAAGTGCTTTTAAATCTAAACTACGAATCCTTGAGGCCAAGTCCATAACATGCAACTGATTGTCATTTTAACTGATTTTTTTATTTATTTATTTATTTTTATTTGAATTTTATTTGTATTCTTTCACTTATTGTTGCATGTGTGTTGTTTCTGCCTGTGTTTGAGAAATTTCTGTAACTGTGAGACACCTGCTGCCTATCTTGGTCAGGTCTCCCTTGAAAAAGAGGTTTTTAATCTCAATGGGATTTTCCTGGTTAAATAAAGGTTAATAAATAAATAAATAAAAAGTAATTACATTTAGATTCACGTACATGTTCGAAGTTTTATTCAACTTATTTTTGTGTCTTTGTGGTTTCCTACAAAGACAGGTAATGACGTTGGTAAATGGCCTGTATTTATATAGCGCTTTACTAGTCCCTAAGGACCCCAAAGCGCTTTACATATCCTGTCATCCACCCAGTCACACACTGGTGATGGCAGCTACATTGTAGCCACAGCCACCCTGGGGCGCACTGACAGAGGCGAGGCTGCCGGACACTGGCGCCACCGGGCCCTCTGACCACCACCAGTAGGCAACGGGTGAAGCGTCTTGCCCAAGGACACAACGACCGAGACTGTCGGAGCCGGGGCTCAAACCGGCAACCTTCCGATTACAGGACGAACTCCCAACTCTTGAGCCACGATCGCCCCTAGACGTTCACGTCTCAGGAGATTTTAAACATGCTCCTAAACGTCCAGACTCCGTAATCGGGTCACAATGAGCCTCGTCTCTACGTTCTGCGTTTCTCAAACAAACTCATTTACCCCACAGTTGCTGAACTCTTACGTCTGTATAAAACTCCACCTCCACAGCGCGGACACACCCGGCCTTCTCTAAATACATTCCACACGTTAAAAGCCACAGAAATATTTACACGGTCACTGGCTGTGAGTTTTAATACCAGCCATATTCATTTCCACTCTGCGAGGCACGCCAGCGCTACTTCATTTGAAACATTTGATATACATACACGACCCAGGGCCAACAACTCCGGTATGTGTGTTTGCTGCCAGCAGCGACTTCATGAAGCTGTTAAAACCTGGGGAAAAAGCCGAGAAGCTGGAAACATTTGAAGTGCGTTTTCACATTTACAGTGTTGTAAAGTTGTTATTTGTTCTGCTGGCAGCTCCGCTCAGTCAGGAGCGAGCACTACCTGGCAGACGTCTCTGTTCAGCTTTGCTCCAGCGTCACGTTTCTCTCAAAGCAAACTGCTGAGAGGTGAACATTACGTATTTATGTATTTATTGGTCAGCCAGCTGGTTTGTTTGTTTAGCAATATTCCCGAAATCCACAGCCGGCAATGAATACCGATGCACTCGTCAGTCATTTTCCAGCTAATCTCTCCTGACAGACTCAACGATCGATGCTCTTCTGTTGTTTTAAGATGACATTGATTAAATCTTCACATTTAATGCTGGACTCTATGTGCCACTGGGTTTTCTTTGTTGCTGGGTAGAGTGTAGGCTGCAGAAGCCAGATGGCATTTTAATGCCAGCCCTGATGAATAAATAGAGGCTGCAGGCAAAGAGAAGAGGAGGCCGAAGCCAGGACGGCTCAACTGACCAGTCAAGTCAAGCCAGGTGATACCCACAATGCATTTCCCACCGAGCCTGACTGGGAGGCAGCCCGGGCACAGATACAGACCACGCTTTGTCTACATTTCTGGAACCAGCAGGGAGACATTAGGCCTGAACTGATGGTTTATTCTCTAAAATGACCCAGAAAGCTCAGACTGAGCCGTTTGCAGGAAGGTGACAGACTTAATAACACTCAGAAAGATGTGCAAAGAGTATTCTGGTATTAAAGCGCTGACAATTAGCTCGCAGAGCATGAAACACGACAGGCCGTCTGATACCTACACTGTTCGGGGGTCAGGTGGGGTAGGGCCTGTCCTCGCACCAGGCGGCACGTGGAGCCGTCGCCGCCGCAAACGCCGCAGTTATCCTCTCTGGCACCGCTGGCCAGCTGCCGATCGCAGCCCACCTCCTGCACACGCAACAAGCACAAAGAGAGAGAAGAGGCTGAAACAAAGACAGCTGCAGGACAAAGTCAGGCTGGATTATGTGTCCGACCAACAGCGAGGACGTTCAGTCTAATTATAATTTACATGCCAAACAATATTTTCCAACGATGGACAGTTTAGAGCCAGAAGCTCAACCAAAGTCTGTTTGTGTGCTTCTGAAAGTCGTTAAATTAACATTTGGTCATTTTTTTCTCAGCCAATGTCTGACTGCACTGCAACGTAATTAAAACGGAGGCGTCCCCCGGCTCCCTCAGGTCTCCCTAACAGCCTGCTGACTGACTTCTGTGTGGAGACTCTGCACCCGAGCGCCTCAAGGCCTCATCTGCTCCTGTCGTTGTTCCCGTCCATGGATGGACAGCCGGCGAAATCAGAAACAGCAAACAGTGAAGCAGTTCGTCACGGCAAAATCTGGACCCCCCCAGTTCTTACCCACAGGTGATTAGCAAGCAAACAAGCTAGCCTAAGACAGCTAGCTCCTAAAACAGGAAGTGAGAACATTAATGTAAACCTTAAACATTGTGTTTTAGTGTTGCAGCCTTCAAAAACTTGTTTTTCTGGTTTCTGGCACATTTTACACACTTTCACCACTGCTTTGTGTTTGCAGACAAATTAGCAAATTAGCATTTTCCTCTTTGTGAATGATTACAGGCACGGAGTCAATTTAATTAAAGGTCAGAAAACAGAGTAAATGTAAATATCTTGGGACCATAATCAATGAGAAACTGAATTTTAATGAGAATTGCAAATCGGTTTGCAAAAAGGGAAAACTGTTCATTTCCACATCGACTGAACAATTTTAACTTTGTTTTATCTTTTGTTTGCTGGTATGGTTCAGTCAGACCTCTGTCACAGAGAAAACCTCACAGAAGCAGGTCTGTGAAGGTTCTCAGTCATCCAGGTCATCGTAGTCTAAGGAGCTTGCAAAGAAAAGCGTCTGGACTTCTTTAAGTTACTTGAAGACGTTTCACCTTCATCCGAGAAGCTTCTTCAGTTCTAAGGTCAAATGGTGGAGAGTCCCAGATATAACCCTAGTGGGAGTGTCCCCCCACAGAGGGACAAAAGGACCCCCTGATGATCCTCTAATCGCCTGAGCCAAGGTGTGGAACTGGGTGTGGGTCCCAATCAGCCAGAGTTTCGGGTGAGTTCATTGTGAAACCTGGCCCCACCTTATCATGTGATTTCCTGAGGTCAGATGGCCCAGGATGTGAGTGGGCGTTAAGGCGTCTGGGAAGGGAACTCAAAACTGGATTATAGATGGCAGAGAGTAGGTGTCGTAAACCACCGCCTCTGTTCAAAGATGGTCGCTCACAGTGGACATAGATGCTTCTTTCACTCCTCTTTCAAACCATCTGTCCTCTCTGTCCAAAATGTGAACATTGGCATCCTCAAACGGTTGACCTTTGACCTTTAGATGCAGATGGACTGCTGAGTCTTGTCCTGTGGAGGTGACACTCTTTCAAGGATGCAGACAGTGAGGTGGTCCAGTCGTCCGATAGGTGAGTCACAGCCCTGTTTGGCCTCTCTGTGCTCTAAACAGGTACGATGGATGGCTTTATCATGGTTCCATCCTCAGCTTCTTCCCTCAGGATGGGGGTTTGTAGCTCCAAGATGCAGGACGAAGCAAAGCTGCCGTCTCTAAACTTGAACGTTGAAGCTTTCGTGAAGCAACAGCCAGCGAGCTCCATCAACCTGCTAACCAATCAGGGAACACACAGTTGCTGCTTGTAGTCACAGAGGCGTCCAGGACTTCCACGATCATGGTGAATCATGAGATCACGAGAAGCTAAACCATCATCAAATGTTGACCCTTGCCCGAAGACTGTGTGTGTTCATACGGACATATCTGACAATAGAGTTATTTCTGTCTGGGTTGCTAGGGAACAGTCAGATTTTGAGACTTCAAACTCTGTCAAGATGAGCTTGTACTACCTGGTAGAAGCTGATTTAATCAAACTGTCATCCGGCCTATAATATTCTAGGATAAAATTCAACTTGGAAAACATTAAAACATATTCGGTATAATCAGTCCCATCTCTGTATTTCTTCGTGGGTCACTGGGACCTTGTATCCTGGCTTTAAATAACAAGTGTGACCAGGATGACGCAGGAAACGTTTCCTCAGATGCACAGGACGTCAACGAGACCGTCCCTGATTTCAAAAACAAGCTGCATATTTTCAAAAAGTAATAATGAAGCATTCAGAATGCAGGACTGAAAAATGACTCACGGCAAACTATGAATGCTTTTCTTTTACGACAGCAGTGACCAATGAATACACAGAAAGGCCCAGGTGGTCAAAATGATCCTACACGAACATGAAAATGGACGTCATCGATGAGGAGAACATCTATCATCATCTGGGTCTAACCTGGCCTGCTTCTGGCTCCACTGTTAGTCATGAAGGGGGCTTGGCACAGCTTCTGGAATAAATGTGCTGAGAAGTGATGTGTGGTTCAAACGCTCTCCCATAGAGCAGGCAATGCCCACACAGAAAGGACTGGCAAGAGCATTCAAACCCAGGAACTTCCTGCCATGAGCCAGTATCACTAACCACTGCGTAAATCTAGCACTCTTAAACCACTTTTAAAGACCACTTGGTCAAGACTGCTAATGGCTGGAAACACCTTTCTATAATCTGCAGATTTAGTTCTTTCAATCGTCACATTCAGAGCTATTTCTTAATTAGAAGACTTGAAGGGCTTTTAGCGTCCAATGAATTAACTTCAAGAAGTAATTTACACCAGCCAGACATAACATTTTGACCTCCTGCCTAATACTGCGTCGGCCCCCCTGACCCTTCGAGGCGTGGCCTCCGCTCGACCGGGCGTGCTGTGGTATCTGCACCAACGTGTCAGCAGCAGCTGTGAGGTGGGCCTCCGTGGATTGGACTGTGTCCAGCACATCCCACAGATGCTCCACTGGACTGAGATCTGGGGACTCTGCACCTCAAACTGCTCCTGAACCGTTTCTGTTTCAGTTAAGTTTTATTTATACAGCTGGGCGAAACGTCGGGTACTGTCCTTTGGCTCCCTCCTGGCTAGGCCTGCTATTTTGATGAGCTGCCCCGCCCATCCATGTTCAGTGGCTTGCTGATCTCATGTCATGTCTCAGTCTTGAGAAGATCCACTGCTCCATCCAGAAACAAAACGGCATATTTGGCAAAATCTGGCGTCTTTTTCTAACAAACCCCTCTAACCTACAATTTAAGGATGTTCCTGCTGACTCACAGATTTGCACCAAAGTGTCAGCAGCAGGTCCGATGTGTGTGTGTGTTAATGGGAATGTGAAGCTCAGTGGTCCTGAGCTAACTTCTGTGTGGTTTGTAAGGAAAGGCTTTGTTAGTATCAGTCGCCCATCCTGGGTTGTTAATTTTTGTTTGTTTGTTTGTTTTCCTTTTTTTGTTTGTTTGTTCCAACATGAGAAGTTCTGTTTTGTATTTAGTGTAACAAGTTTTTGTTTCCCTCTTTTTTTCTTCATAAACTGTATCCAAAATCACTCAATAAAAATATTTTGAGTAGTTTTATTCATACAGCGCCAAATCACAACAGCAGTCGCCTCAAGGCGATTTATACTGTAAGGTCGACCCTACAAGAATACATACAGAGAAAACCCCAACAATCATATGACCCCCTATGAGCAGCACTTTGGCGACAGTGGGAAGGAAAAACTCCCTTTTAACAGGAAGAAACCTCCAGCAGAACCAGGCTCAGGGAGGGGCGGGGCCATCTGCTGTGATTGGTTGGGGCGAGAGAAGGAAGACAGGATAAAATGATCAGTGCATCATCCTGCTGAAGGGAGCACCGTTTCCATGAAAGGGTGTACACGGCCTGCAACGATGCTGAGGTCGAGTCACATCCACATGGATGCAGGACCCAAGGTTTCCCAGCAGAACCTCCCCCAAACCATCACACTGTGACCCCCGGCCTGCAGAGTTGAGATGATGTGGTGTTGATGCTGCTGTGATATCAGCCTTAAGGACAAAGTGTTCACTCCCTCCCTGATATAGCTCGCCTGCTAGCAGGTGCAGCGATGAAGCGATAATCGGTGTTATTCTCGTCAGCGGTCAGTGGTCACACCTGCTTGGTGTAAATGTCCACGGCATCACTCTGCAAACTCTGTGGGGCGTACGCTTTGTGTGTCCACCATGAAGTTTCTTACTTGCTAAAATAAATAAATAAAAGTAAATATTGGATTGATTTATGTCAGTTTTCATGCTCTGTATGGTTCTGGCTTTTTGGACGTCGTTGTGACTTTGCCAGCTGCAGGAAATGTGGAAACTGGAAGCGGTTGTGTTGTTATGGGGCGTGCTTTCACCCTGAACACAAACGCCTCTTTAGAGCAATCGCAGAGACCCTGTAAGCCGAGGATTATCGAGGTGACAAAGTGTGACGGGGAGACAAACAGTGACAGACAACACGATGCACTGCAGCTCCCTGGGATCCGACTCGTTTTCTGGTCTCCGTGTATACGTGTGGTGTATTATTAATCTACATAAACTACATGCAGCAGAGCGGGGACTGGCCTCATTCCGTCACTGACAAACTTCCCGCTTCAGAGCCGCTCGCTGCTCCACACTCCCTCCATCACCGTTAGTACCCGGCGTGCCCGGTGGCCTCTCGGCACGCCGGGTCTGGCAGCAGCAGCCATTAGAGCACGCATCCATCATCTGCCTCCCGTGAATGAGTGTGTCTGGCCTCATTATTATTTTCAGTTTAATGATGCACCTGAAGCAGGCTGAGTGAATGCTGTCTCTTCGGAAGCTGCCTTTTGCATCCTGGCAGGTGAAGTTTGTGGCCAAACAACTTTAAAGTGGAGAACTTTCCAGCCCGGAGGAAACAGGCTCATTTCTTTTCCTACCTGGATTCTGGCCAAACAGCTTCCCAGCAGGAACATTTCACAACTCCGAGGCTATGTCCATACTAATATTGATAAATCTAAACAGTGTTTTTCGTACCTGCTGTCTCAGCCTTCCACATACACACTGGAGACAGAGATTTATAAAGTTTGCTGCTATCAGAAGGCTAAAAATACACCACATATAGGAGTCCATATATACGCTTTTCCATATCCTTGAACCACATGTTGGCTCCTCGCACAGACCGTGTTGTCTAGTTTTCACGTTGATGTTGTTAGGCTGGATCATTTGGGATTTCAATGTTTCGAGCCGTGCCCTGAATATGTTGGAGTGCTTATAAAAGAGGAATTTTAGAGCAGAGAAGATGAAAGAGGAAGCAGCACAAAGACTCCTCCACAGTAACAGCCGTGGAAGCAGGAAAACTCCAAAAGCAGACGTGAAAATTATTGTGGGGGAAAAATCTAGGCTGAAGATGAAGAATAAAATGAAATAATTACTCCTGTCGCCTCTAAAAGACTCAATCTAGACTTAATGCAGCTTACTATTTTTTTTCTTGTATTTTTGATCTTTTTTGTGTCTTGCAGCCGTTCTCCTGCTGCACTGCCGTCTTCTCCCGCTGATCGTGATCATTACACCGCGCTAAACAACGGGGTACGTACAGAAGTAGCTGCAGAGTAGGACCCTAACACAGACGCCACATGTGTCCACATACACAGAAGACATTTTTAACCAAACAACAGAAGTAAAGGCAGGAAAAGAAAGTCCACAGGGTGCATTATTATGATTGGTTATTGAGAGAAAGTTCAGTTCTAGTTTTATTATTAGTTTGTCTTAGTTGAGTTTAGTCTGGTTCATGTTATCGTCCATGTCTGTCCCTGTTTGTCATGTGTCGTGTCCTTGTCTGTGTGTGTCTCTCCCCTCGTGTTCATTCCATGTTTCCTGTCTGTCATGTATGTCCACTCATCTCTCCATGCTTCCTGTTTTATTTTGAAAGTCTTGTTTCCATAGGGTGAGAAGTTCGGCCATCCGGGAGGGGCTCAGAGTAATTATTAATTAATAGTAATAAATAATAAGTAATAATAAGTAATAAAAATAATAAAATAGTAATTAAGTAAAAATCAGAGTAAAAGTTAGTAATTTATAGCCAATAGTATGTGTTATTGCTTGAATCAAAAGAAATCAAAGGAAATCCATCACTTTCTCTTTCTCTTTGATGGGATTTCAATCTGATGAACGTAGCGGGAGCACCCCGGGGTTAAGTATCTGATCAAGGACACTTTGGCATGTAGACTGGAGCCCTGAAGGATCAAACCACCAGCCTTGTGATTTAGTAGACTACCTTCTGTATGGCCACGAGCTGTGGGTAGTGACCGAAAGAGCGAGATCGCGGATACAAGCGGCGGAAATGAGCTTCCTCCGAAGGGTGGCTGGCCTCTCCCTTAGAGATAGGGTGAGAAGTTCGGCCATCCGGGAGGGGCTCAGAGTAGAGCCGCTGCTGCTCCACATCGAAAGGAGCCAGCTGAGGTGGTTCAGGCATCTGACAAGGATGCCTCCTGGGCGCCTCCTGGGTGAGGTGTTCCAGGCATCCAACAGGGAGGAGGCCCCGGGGCAGACCCAGGACACGCTGGAGAGATTATATCTCTCCAGTCATGTATGTCCACTCATCTCTCCATGTTTCCCGTTTTATTTTGAAAGTCTTGTTTCCATGTTCGGTGTGTTTAGTTTCGCTGTGTTTCCCTCGTCACCCTTCTGTGTGTTTAGGTCGTCTGTCTCCCTCTGTTCAGTGTCGCGTCGTCTGTTTGTCTCGTGTCCTGTTACATCAAGTCTCAGGATAGTTTTCATGCTGTTGTTCAGATTCACGTTCCACGTCACAGTGTTCACGTTTAGGTTTCTCGCCTCACCTTTGGTTATACTTCGCTTTCTCTCCCGTGTCTGCTTTTGGGTCCACACCTCAAACACATCGGCCATCCCGGCCATGACAGAAGTGGCATTAAATACAGCTCCCTTCGCCTTTACTCTCCTTTTCCGCTTTAATCAAAAATAGCACCTGCCGTTTAAAGTGTGCACTGAGCTGTGATTGGTTGATAGACACCAGGCGCCTCTGCTGGACGACTGAGGCACCAGCATAAAAGAGGCTGTATCCCAATTCAGGGTCTGCAGCCTCAACGATCCTCAAGGGCCGCGTACTCAAAGACCGCTAAGGCCGGAAGTGCGAGGCTTGTGAAACGGGACGGTCTAGCCTCCGTCATGCTGCCCAGGTTGCCTAGCAACCACGATACTAACAGCTGGAAACGTTTCATACAGCTTTGTTTGACAGAAATGAAGGAGAAAATCTTTTGTTCATTTGTTTGTTTCTACATGAGCTTTGATCATTCTCTGATTAAGCTCAGCTATTGAACGGCGTATATTTTAAAGTAAAGGCTTTAAAACCAAGTTAGTACAAACGTCACTAATGTCACATGACTTTGCCGACATGTGGCCAACAGGAATGTTTTAATGTTCTTCGTTATTAAACATTTGCACATAAATAAGTGACATATTAAGCAGTACTTACTTAAAGTTTACTCTTCGAGTGCCCCTCATCCATCATCGTTTTTTTTGCGGCAAAATTATCCACAACCATGCATTCTGGGATATGTTGGGCCACGAAGTCTACACCGCCACGTCCTTAAAATTCAGGGAAATGAAGGATACATTTGAGGGCAGCCTTCGAATTGGGACAGCCTTCCTCGCGCCGCTGTGACGTAATCGGCCTTAAAATGCGGCCTTTAAGGCTGCAGACCCTGAATTGGGATACAACCAGAGACATCCAGGATTAAAGCAGAGGTCCGAGGACAGATGGGTGGTAGGATGCGTTCAATGGCATCTGGATTGACTGAGTCAGCTCACGTCTTGGCTCATAATTCTGGCATTCCTGGTCCTCCATACAGGCAGAAAATACTCTTCGATGTTTTGCCTTTAGTGAGTTAAGATTGTGTTTTGTACAGAAATGTCAGCCCTGCACACATCACACATGTAAGAGGGTGAAAGGAAAGAGCAGTGATTACACATGATGAGGGTATAAAATTGTGTCTTTACGAGAAAATCTCTGAAAATAGACAAAGACGTTTTCAGAGATGCTGTTTTCAGCTGAGTTCAACAATCGAGGAAATTACACATCATTGGCACGTGTCACATCCTTCCAACAGCTCTGCTTTCTGCTGTGAGACCTTTTTCATTTCACAAACCAAATCTTAGAAGCTCCTTCAGCTTTAGGATGGTTTAACTTAGCGTCTGACAGAGTCATCATAACTCACAGTAAAACTATGAAATGGGGAGCCGGTGTTCTGGAGTGTGCAGCGGAGAAAATCCCAGGAAGGCATCAGGCTGTCAGTGACTGAGCTGGGGTGTAATTCTGAGGATTAGAGGCGTCTAATCTGCAGTGTGTGCCATAAATGTCAGATTAGTGCACCTGAGGATTGTGCAAATATTTCATCCTCACTTCAGGCGACAAACTGTTATCAGACAATTCAAATATCTGTTGGCATTTAATTTCATTCATTCAGGCCGACGCTGCAGCGCGGGCGTGAGCGGGTTCTCGCGTGTGAGGATTACCGTTGATTTGATTAGTCCTAATCAGAAACGAGTGGTGCTTCTCTGCTGAGAGCTACATGCACTCTCTGCTGATTTTTATCGCCGTGGCAGCCGGTTTTATAGCATGCTGATGGCCTTATCATTAATCAGCTGTTTCTCCACCTACTGGACGTACACGCTGAGTAAAGCTGCATCACAGAAACCTCCATCAAAGACACATGTGAGGGTCTGGAAGCAGCTGGTAGCAGAAGAAACCAACTCAGGTCAGCTGGTCACTGACCATTTGGTTGGTTGCTCATTTAATACAGTCTTAAAAACAGGAACAAAACAATTGGACATGCAAATCCACCTGTCTCAGAGTGAAACACTCGTTCATGCATTTATTACTTCCAGGCTGGATAACTGTAACTCATTATTATCAGGAAGTCCTAAAAACTCCCTGAAAAGCCTTCAGCTAATCCAAAATGCTGCAGCAAGAGTCCTGACAGGGACTAGAAAGAGAGAGCAGATTTCTCCTGTTTTGGCTTCCTGTTAAATCCAGAATTCAAAATCCTGCTCCTCACATACAAGGTCTTAAATAATCAGGCCCCATCTTATCTTAATGACCTTGTAGTACCATATCACCCTATTAGAGCACTTCGCTCTCGCTCTGCAGGCCTACTTGTTGTTCCTAGAGTATTTAAAAGGAACAACAAGTAAAACAGCAGATGGCCCCGCCCCTCCCTGAGCCTGGTTCTGCTGGAGGTTTCTTCCTGTTAAAAGGGAGTTTTTCCTTCCCACTGTCGCCAAAGTGCTGCTCATAGGGGGTCATATGATTGTTGGGTTTTTCTCTGTATCTACTGTACAGTATAAAGCTTCTTGAGGCGACTGCTGTTGTGATTTGGCGCCGTATAAATAATATTGAATTGAATTGAATTGAAAAAACTCAAACCTGTCAGGTACAAACAGCGACTGTATCTTTGCCTTGGTTTAGATAGTTAGTATACTTCTGTGCAGCACGCGCTGGTGCCACGTACTTCCTGCTGTAGTATAACTCATGACCCAGTTTGGGTGTTATAGATTTGGAAATGATGACAGTTGACCATCTCTGCCACAATTTCCAGATGTTTACACCTCATCAAGCTCCGTCCTGTGTATACAATCCTGTTTTAACTGCTGTAAAGTTTTAACATGGGAGTCTATGGGGACTGCCTCACTGCTGCCTCTGCTGGGCGTTTTGGTAATTTTTTTGAACCCTTATGATCTGGTGGAGCTGAGGTGGATGTGGGTTGCAAAGTGGCTTGCAGATCTGAAGAAACTGGAAGGGCGAGACGTAGCTAATGCTATGCCTCGCTGTGGTGTGGAACAAAGGAGGACTGGCGGTGATGTTACATTATAGGAAGAACATTTATGGAGGACCCTGAATCCTCCCTTAGTTATGCTGCAATAGACGTAGGCTGCCGGGGATTCCCATGATGCACTCACCTCTCTAACTCCCGGTGTGTTTATATGTAATTAGTTTTGTCTTCTCTCATAGTTTGAATTTTTGTCTCTCTATCCCATCTCTGAACAGGAAAGTTAAAGAGTTATTTATCGGCTGTTCTACGTCTTTTGTTGATGTTTTCAAACCTTCCTGGAAAATGAAAAGTTTCCCTGATGCTTTAACGTGTGTTTAATGTTGTAAAAGACTCGATTTTAATCCCGATGTCATCTCTGCCTAAACGTATTCTCACAGTGAGAACAAACGTTTAAATCGGGCCAACAGCAGATCCCCAGAGTCACATGTCACTCCTCATTAAGACTTTCTCAGTCGTTAAAATCGAAATGTGTCATTTTAAGAAAATATAAAAGGCTCTGTTTAAATGATGGGAACACACACACACACACACACACACACACACTGTGTCACATCAGAAGGAACTTGCATTGAAGTTTATGAGCGGCACAGCGGTCGGAAACAACAGCCTCAGATCTAAACAGTTGATATTAAACTACTGCATACAAACACTGAACATTTTTATTTCGTGTCCTAATTGCTCCGTTACCCTGCAACACTTCACAGTGTTTGTGTATCTTTGCGTTTGCTGGATGGAGGCGAGTGGAGCAGAGAGGGAGGAGGACGGCGTCTCCTCGGAGTAAATACAGGCTGAAACATCAGACGATAGCTGCGGATGGAGAAAGCCTCTCACCACTTGTGTATGAAGACACCGTTAAAGGATAATGTGTAATTTCAAGTGTCGGTCGGCCTTTTCCATCCACGGAGCAGCGCGGTCGCAGGTGCAGCGTGGTGCACGCAGCTGGATGTGTGTAAGCGGGCGAGTTATTGGATTTGATGAGAGCGGTATAGCTCGTTACACAGCTGAGAGGAAATGACCCTTTTCCCTCTGTTGTTCGCTCCTCCTGTCACAATTTTCCACTTTTTTCTTTACTCGTTGTCAGAGCTCCTCTCGCTTTTTCTTTCAGTGTTGTTCTCGTGTTTTTGTCTCGACACATTCAGTTTGAGTCAAAAATGTGAAGTCGCTCGTCTCATTAAGAGAAACTCGCTCTTTAAGGATTTTGTCAGCAGTTCGGTGGAGCTTACGTTCTTTGATAAACCCTCTGGAGCTCTGCATAAACCACAGCGAATCATCTGCCTCCACCTCCTCCTGTCCCAGCCTCCTCCTCTGTCACACCGACCCTCTGCATGTCCTCCTTCACTACATCCACGAACCTCCTCTGAGGTCTTCCTCTCCTCCTCCTGCCTGCAGCTCCATCTTCATCTTCCTTTGTCCGATACCTCCATCCTCCCGCCTCTGCACATGTGCAAAGCCTCTGATCAGACTCACCAGAGAAGCTCTCAACACCTTCAGCTCGACCTCCACCGTCTCCAAACATCACAGCAGCTCTCACTACCATCTTTTAAATCTTCCCTTTCAGGCCTGCTGCTCTCTTTCTGTCACAGATCACTCCTGACACTCATCTCCAGCCGCTTCAACCTGCCTTGCTGCTCCTCTTCTCTCCAGAGCATACCTCCACCTCTCCAGGCTCTCCTCCACCTGTCTCCCTACTCTCACTACAGATCACAGCGTCGTCTGCAAACACCATAGCTCCTCCTGCCTGACCTCATCTGTCAGCCTTTCCATCGCCGCTGCAAACAAGACGGGGGTCAGAGCAGCTCCCTGATGTGATCCCAGCACCACCTTCATCCCCTCTGTCGCTCCTACTGCACACCTCCTCGTACATGTCCTGCACCACCTTCACATCCTTCTCTGGCACTCCCGACTTCCTCTCACAGATCCACAAAGACCTGGCCAACATCTGCCCTCTCAGAGCAATCACAAGGAAACCTCTCCCACCTGCACTCAGAGAGACTGAGATTCGCTTCTTTTCCACTTGATCTGCTGCACCTTGATGTGTGGTGGGACTGTATCACTCACACTTTCTCACACAGCTGGTTATACATGAGACCACTGCCTGACTTTCTCTCACCCCTATTTTCTTTCACATCCTGGGAATTTTTTGGACTTTACCCTTTGGACATTTTTTATTTGGGACTTTGAATAATAAGCTGTTGTGTAGAACATTCTCCACATGTGAAAGGAGTGTGAGGTTTGTGTAATATGTTTCTATAAAATTTAAGGAGTCAGGTTACTGGGGTGCACCCAGCATTGAAAACCAAAGGTAACACTTGGCCAAGTTGTTGTCTCAGTAGTTTATGTGTTTTACTTCTTTCATCTTTTGTAAGTTTCCTTTCTACAATTGTAAAGTGTCTTTAATGGTTTATTTCACTAATGTCGGTTCTTTTGAGTTACACTCTTGTCTTGTCTTGATCATACGGATGAACCAGGAGGCTGTGCGATGCATGTTTTCAGTGGATAGATGAGACCAGACGGATGGCGTGCTCTTCGTGAAACCCGATTGTGTTGTAGTGCCACATTGGGATGTTTTTTAATGCATCTGTGCCACGACAGCTCGCTGTTACTGAGCGAATACTGAATTCTGAATTACAGCAGAAACCTCTAATGTCAGGACTTCAGTCAGTGAAGAGGAAACACACCACCATCCCCGAGCTAACGCTGCTCTGTAGGGAGAAGCTTCCTGAACCAGCCACTGCAGACACTCACAGATATCTAATATATATATTTTAGGTCAAATAACCAAACTGTGAGTTGCTAAATTTCCCCTTTAAACGAAACATTTTCAACATTTCCCAGTGAGCATGAGGAGATCCGGAGCTGGGCAGTGTGCAGACACTGTGCTGTTAATGAGCGAGCGTACCGGTGCGCTCTGTTCACAGCTCACAGTCCAGTGCTTCTAACATGTTTGCTGCCACACTTCAGAGGCTGAGTTAAATTTAACTAATTAACTGTTGGCTGGAGAGTGAAATTGCCGTTCGGTGTTTCCGTGTTCATGCAGCATGAAACGCAGCCAAAGCGACCATAACGAGAAAATGAAAAACAACAAGCCGTCCAAAGCTCGTCAGTTCTGTTTCTCAGCTCCTCGTGATAAATGTACGCCACCGCTGCCTGCCGCCAAAGAGTCACCACGCGTCTGTCAGGTGTGATACCGACGCTGCTCCTGTCGAGTCCGTATATAATCCACTCGGGGTGATTCTGGCGTCTCTGTGCTTTCATTATTTCATCGTGGCCCGCGAGGATCATCACAGTTTAACTGGGACAAAACTGAACTAATGAGGCCAAAATGTAGAAGAGGCACGCCAAAAACACGACCTCGAGTGAACTCGAGTGTCAAACACAATCCTGGCTCTTGTTTATTGGAAGCAAAGCGGATCGGGCTGATGTTATTACAGAGCTACAAACGCCACAGAGAGCCAGGAAGGGTGGACAGATGTGTCAATTAAATGTGGGACAGGAGAGAGCACTTTATTTCCCAGGGCGGACTCCAACTGGAAACCTCCCAGGCTGGAAAAAGAAGGTGGAAAACACAGACCTGCAGTTCCTCTCACATCCACACGAGGCAGGCTCCAACGGTAAGCCCGCCTCCTTACAGCAGGAAGAAACGGCTCTGTGGTCTCCATAGTTCATGTCCTAGCCAACATTTCATTTACTCACCTGTTTGATTTTGGCACTCTGACAGATGTGCAGGCACAGCTGTAGCTAATAGCTGTCTGCTAAACCTGTGCTGCAACTGTCTGACCAATAACACGGCTGTCTCGGCTGAGCCAGGAAGTTAGCGCTCCAGTTTTTACGCCTATTTTGAGGATCACATGCAGTGAAGTCGCATTTTGTAGCTTTTTGGTTTCCGTAGAGCCGATCGGGTGCGTTCAATGACCTGAGGGTGTGCTCACTCTGACTTATGGATGTGCAAAGGCATCATTAGGAGCTTCAACACAACGCAGCAAATGCTCGACACTTACGTAACCTGAGAACATAAAAGCTGCACTTCCACGTTCACTTTTATTAAATATAAAAGCTGCAAGAAAACGAGAGCAGAGAAAGGAGGGAGCGGCACGTGCCCACGTTCAAACTGTCTATTCCTGCAGTGGCAGGAAGGATTCCTCATGGCGTCCTTACCTGACACGCTCCGCTGATGCACATGTCAAAGGCGTCCGCTCGGCACCGAGTCCCGTCCAGCACCTTCGGGGCCAGTTCCACGGTGAGGCTTCGGCCTTTAGCCTGGCAGCGCAGAGTGCAGGGGGCGGTGGGGTCGTACGGCGCTGGGACCCACTCGTACGTGACGCCCTGGTGCTTGATGTCATTGTGAGCTGAACACTGCTGCGCCCGGAAATCCCCCGACTCTGCCGGGCAGTCCTGAGGAGAGGAGACGAAAGCGTCACCACAATAATTCTTTATAAACTCATCTCGTTTCATATTTTGCCTCCTGATTCAGTTGGCTTTCATACTTTCTGTTTCTAAACAAGGGAGGAGGCCCTGGGCGGAGCCAGGACACGCTGGAGAGGTTACGTCTCTGGGCCACGGCGAGCCCTGAAGGCCACACAGGTTTAGAGGTTTTCCTCAGGAGCAAACATTTTACTTTTGCATTTGCAACCTGTGGAGCTTAAACATTTCAGCAGATGATCAAACAGCTGGAGGAAGCAGGTATTTTCTGGCACCAGCAGCAACTCACAGCAGGGAGTCTGTGACGGCAGAGATCTGTGGTTCTCCACAGAGCCGTGAAGCCTGACAGCAGCTTCCCACGGCTGGTTACCGCTCACTATCAGCTCCACATCACTGAGTGATAGTCATCACTACTCCTTCTTCTTTCAGATGATATAAAAATATCACTACTAACACTTTCCTGTGACACCAGTTTATTCTGGGTTTCTATGACGAGGGTGCTGGGAGAGGCTTCGGCTGAATTTAAGGCTGTTGTTTCCTTTTGATGACTCAAATATCCACAGAACGTGCAGCTGGAAGTCCGTCTGTGTGACTGAACGCCGTCTCGGATCGAGACCAGACGTTTGCTCCTCTGGCAGCCAAAAATCCGTCCTCCTCCGTGTGACGGAGAGCTGGACAAATCCGGTGTGACACGTCGGCTCCACGCAGTCACACTCTGCCACTGCTCGTATCCTTCAGCCGGAGCTCCGGTTCAGCCTCAACGTGTCAAGCGGAGAGACGGAATAGAAATTATCCTGGGAATTTTTCTCACCGGATGCAATGGATCCAAACTAAAACACTTCAGTGGGGAACGAGAGAAATAAGGCCGGTTTTCCTCGGATTAAAAATGGCGAGGATGTGATGTTGCCATTAGCTTATAGATCATATGAGGTTTTCATGGATAAACAGGAAGTAGAGGTGGATACACACACATTCAGACCAAATTTGTGTTTGCTGTTCAGGTTATTCCTGGGCAGTTTTTTAGCCGTGCCATCTCTGGGCGTGCTGGTCAGGAGACTTCTGCTTGTTGTTTTTCTGGTTTTTCTTATTCCTTCGTTTACAGCAGCTGATCACGCCGAAGCCAGCCGGGATGACGACAACATCGACAGACAGGAAGAGGAGGACGGGCAGACGGTGCAGAGGAGGAACCAAGTGACGGGAAAGAAATGAAAATCTAAGCTGCATCTCCCATCTGTCATCGCAGCGCGAGGTCAACAGGATGCCGCAAAGTTAAGAAGACTTCTGTGAATTCAGTCTTCTGAGTTTAACAGCTGAGTGAGAAGCAGAGCAAAAGTCTGAGCGGTGCCCCAAGTGAGGAAGATCCTCCTGATGAGGGACAGGAAGAACATGACAGGTGGATCAGTGCTGCACCACTGTGGTGGAGAAAGCTGAGCTGGAAGTTGAAGCCCCCGTCATGGACATGCAACGAGCATCATCTCAAGGAGCTTTATTTCGTAAGGTTAAGACCCTCCAACCAGACGAGCATCTGTGAGCCAACGCTTTGGCAACAGTGGGAAGAAAAACTCCCTTTGAGCAGGAAGAAACGTCCTGGCTCATGTGGGAGAGCAGCTGGCACGATTCATTCCTCTGGTAAACAAAGCTCAGAGCTCAGTCTGGGTCCCACTGACGGACATCATCTCTGCAGCATCTCCAGAGCCTCCTCCAGCTGGACAAGCCTGAAACACTACGAGGCAGATGTGGAACCCCCTCAGCTGTCCCTCCTCCCTCCGTCTCTGAGGCCGAGCTCTCTCTGCACAACAGAAGATGCTTGCATCGTCTGCACCACCTCAGACTCACCGTGTTGCTGCAGGTTCTGTAGCGGATATTTTTTCCTTCACAGCTTCTGTAAAACAAGGTCAGAAAAAACGATTTAGTGATTAAAACCAAAACACATCAAAAGCTTTAAAAACAGCGAGTCGTGCACCGTTTCCATCATCAGCCGGTGAGTCGCCAAACATTATTTTTATAATCAGATAAAAATCTTTTCTACCGCAGGGTGACGGTTCCACTGGGGCGCAGAGATTATGGTGTAACGAGACAATGATCTCCTAATTACTGACTCACTCAGTTCATTACAGGACGCAGAGTGAAGACGCTGCTGACTGTGGGGGGGCGGCAGCACGCGCTCAGACGCGTTTCTCTCTGTGCAAACCTGACGGCAGACACAACCCCCCCACTATCACTCACAGCATCACTCAGACACAGATACCTGCTAATCAGTGCTCAGTGACATCCTATAAAACCCTGAATTTCCCTCTGCACCACAGCTGGAGCTCAGCCTTCCTGTGCTGTTACTACAGACTCCTGAGAACCAGCCTGTTCATCTATGTTCTCTGCCGTGGGCGTTTGTTTTTGCTCTATATCTACTGCCTTATTTGAGCTACTCTACTAAGTCCTGATGAGCTAAACAGAGGACTTCCTGGGCTATCCACTGATACGTCGTGTGTTTGTGGCGCCTCTTTTAGCGCCAAAGGAAGGAAAATCATGAAAAAGTTCAACGGGAAGGTTTGTTTTCCTCGGTTCTCAGGATGAGGCTGTTTTCTTATTCGTCTCCTACTTTCAGCTGCTCTCTTTAGCGGGTCATCTGCCTCCATCTGACCTACTCCCAAGCGTCCTCTGTTACACCGACCGTTTACACCTCCTTCACCTCATCCATGAAGCTTTGAACAACTGTAAACGTGCTGATTTCTGCCTGCGGGAACTGAATGGGGCTGACGTAGACGTCAGAGGAACTATTTGTGCTTCATCTGTGGAGGTAATGATGGGAATGATGAGTGGTGGTGATAATATTACAGTATTTTCAGTTGCAATGATCATAACGGAGCAGCAGACATGGAGCTTTGTGCTCCTCTTGTCTCCAGAAAGCTAAAAAGCTAAAAACATCGTCCTGTCACCGGGTTCTCCTGCGCTCTAAGGCATTCAAACGTAAACTCGTCTAAAATGACAACAGGCTGAGAGTGACGAGGAGTTTGGTGTGAGGACAGCAGCAGCAGTCAGTCCCCAAAGACTCAGAATCAAACCGGGGGTGATGTCACGTGTCATGTTCGCGTACCGGCAGGAGAGAAGGACCCAAAATGCAGGTTTCAGTGAGGCGAAGTAGAACTCAAAGTAACTGCTTTATTAGCAGGTTGCCGGTAAAGAGCCGACCAACTAAACTGGGAAAATACAAACTAACAGGCAGATACACACGGACGGAAAACAGAGTAAGACAGAGAATGAAGGTGAGTAGACATGAACGATGCGACAGAAAACAAAGGTAACACAGGGCTAATATACACACGGCAGTAATCAAGGGATGAGGCACAGGAGGGGAACACACCTGGGAGAAATCACAGCTGACGAGACAGGAAACCGAGCACACTGACACCAGACACGAACCTCCAAAGTAAAACAGGAAACCAGAAACAACTTACGAGGAGGCAGAAGACGCTGCACTTAATCTAGAATAATAATCAACACTATAGAAACCAAAATATAAAGAACTGAAGAAGCTGGGTCAGAATGACCCAGAACCGTGACATCACGGGGGCTGTATCCATCCTTTATATACAGTCTATAGCCAAACCTCTCATCGACTGGTCTCCATGGCTGCATCGTTGGACTTCACAGCTTCTTTTTGACTCATCACTATTTCTGGTGCCGATCAGCTGAATGTTCTTATCAACCAGTCACAGAAACACGTGCACAGTTTGCTCATCTTTCCTGCACATTTCCATCATTTCATGTACACTTTGTTTCGTCCTCTCTCCTCCATTTTCACCCTGAACTTTGCTCCAGATCGGACCTCCAGGGGCCTGAGATCCACCATGAATATAATAGATTACCCCACACACACACACACACACACACCTGTAAGGTAATAGCACACACCACCTGCAGCATACCTTACTCAGTCAGCAGCTATTTCAGCACTTCACTGAGCTCCAGCTGGCAGAGCCCACAAAGCCGAGAAAAAGTAAACACACACACACAGACACACACACACACACACACTCTCACACACACACACACACACTCTGAACCTGAGCCCTGTGTGATGTGCCACAGCGCTGTTCCCTGTGACGGCACGGACATGCTGTTAAATCTGTTCCACCTTGTTAACGATCTCTCGCTGTGCTAACAGCCGTAAAATGCACATTTGTCCTGCTAACGCACAATAACATTAGACTAAACTGGGAGCAGCTCGTTTATCCCGGGTGAAGCAGCTCTGCTCCAATCTGCTCTTCAGTGCAGATCTGAGCGCGAGAAGCACGCTGCAGCCGTTCAGCTGCACGCGGCACGGACAGCGGCCGACCACAGCGCCGTATTAATGAGCCAATTAATAGATTTCTCCCGCTGAAATGCATCGACGACTCGACCACGGTGAGACAAACTCTGCGTGGGCGTGCAGCGGTCCTAAGCCTACAGCCTACAGCTGTTAGCGGCCTCCTGAATTCACAACAGGACCCAACATTGATGTTCAACAGTTTTCTGAATCACATCTCCCAGGGTTCAGTCTCTGGTGAACATTAAGAAACTGCAGGTCCTTTAACAGACGACGGGCGGTTTGGATTATTTGACACAACCTGAGGAGGAGAGAAGCCGCCTGTGTGCAGAGACAGAGGGGAGGAACATTTATTACAGCTCATACAGCTGTTGTTAGCAGATGAGATGCGTGAGATGGTTCTCCTCCATTGAAACAGTGCTGGGATCAAAGGAACGACAAGAAACTTCCAGATGTTTCCTGGGATGCGCTCTCGCTCTCCATGAGTAAAAACCTAATGAGGGTCATTTATGACCACCTGCACATCGAGTGCAACAGCCGCTGTTTCACACACCGCAGCACGTGCAGCTGCACCCACAGCTAAACGTCCATGCTTTGACTTCACGTTGGCCTGTGCACACGTAAGATGAGTGTAAGTGTGGTGAAATGTGCTTTACATAACAAGCACTTCTTTATAGTCATGATTCAATTCAATTCAATGTTATTTATATAGCGCCAAATCACAACAAAAGTCGCCTCAAGGCGCTTCATAGATACAGAGAAAAACCCAACAATCATATGACCCCCTATGAGCAGCACTTTGGCGACAGTGGGAAGGAAAAACTCCCTTTTAACAGGAAGAAACCTCCAGCAGAACCAGGCTCAGGGAGGGGCGGGGCCATCTGCTGTGATTGGTTGGGGTGAGAGAAGGAAGACAGGATAAAGACATGCTGTGGAAGAGAGACAGAGGTTAATAACAGATATGATTCAACACAGAGAGGTCTGTTAACACATAGTGAGTGAGAAAGGTGACTGGAAAGGAAAAACTCAATGCATCATGGGAATCCCCGGCAGCCTACGTCTATTGCAGCATAACTAAGGGAGGATTCAGGGTCACCTGGTCCAGCCCTAACTATATGCTTTAGCAAAAAGGAAAGTTTGAAGCCTAATCTTGAAAGTAGAGATAGTGTCTGTCTCCTGAATCCAAACTGGAAGCTGGTTCCACAGAAGAGGGGCCTGAAAACTGAAGGCTCTGCCTCCCATTCTACTTTTAAATACTCTAGGAACAACAAGTTCCTAGAGTAGAAGTGAAGATTTGCTGGTTTCTTGGTACAAAGAGGAGAAAAATCCATCAGGTACAAGCTCGGCTTCATCTGTTAAATCTGTATTTTCAAACACCCGTTCAGTATCAGTGCAGGACTTCACAGGTGATCCCTACAAGTTAAGAGATGTGTCAGCTTCTGTCAGTTTGGATGTTACATTTGAAGCTGTCTTCACAGATGCAAAGTTGCAGGAATGCCCTGAAATCTCAGTCTTACATTTCAAGCCTCCTCACATCTGTGCTTGCACGTGCATCCTCGCCATCCCCAAAGATTTTAACTGCACATGGAGCTGAAATCAGCAGGTGTGCTGATGCGTCATCGCACAGCTCTGAGCCTTTACTGCAGGAGGAGCCTGGACGACAGCGCGGAGCTGCAGGTGCACACGACGGACTTGCAAATACGTGCAGGTCTTGTCATCCTTTTTTATTTGAACGTTACTCCTGTGACGGCTCTTTGTCGCCGCCTTTCATCTGCAACTCTACTCTGAAAGTCTTCAAAGGACGTTTAACGACACAAAGAGCAGGAGAATGACATTTCTGTAGAGCACACTTTAGACTGCAGTAAATAATAATGACAGGAAGGGTATTCACCTACTTTCATGTCACACTGATAATAACAAGTATTCTGAATATGTCAGGTATGCCTTTGAGAGCTCGTAACGGAGCTTTCAGTGTGACATGTACAGCTGGCACAAAGGAGGATTTTGGCTTCTTGTGTCCAACTGAAACCTGAGGAGGTAACATTACAGCCTGTCAGGAGATGAGATGAGAATAATAAACTCACAATAACATCAACTGAAAGGAAATGTGGTGTTTTTTTCTTCTCCTTTACACGTTCAACAGCGGCTATAATTCACTAATGGAGTTTCTGACCTCTAATAGCAGAGAGTGCTTTGGTGAGGAGCGCCGAACTCAGCAGGACTCCTTTAATGGGAACTGCTTTCAGCACATTCACTGTGGGATTTCACAGGATGTTAATTTTCTTGCATGCATAAAAATGTAAAATAGAAATAATGAAGTTCACAATGCAGAGGAGACGAAACACAAAGACGACACAGCTGTGGACATGCACGTTAAAACATTTGTGCATCTTCACAACCCAGAAACGCTCTGCCTCACTTTCTGACCCTGAGTGCATCTGAGGTGCATCTGTCTGCGCACACACACACACACACACACACACGCTAGTTGAAGTGGTTCATGCGTCTCTGCGATGAACTGCAGACACCTCAGGAAATCCTATTACTACCCCTGAAAGAAATGGATGTGCGGCGTGGTGATGGAGGCCCGTGCAGCTCTGCTCAGACTGCGACCTGGACCTGGCGGAGCAGCAGAAAATAGACGAGTGAAACATCCGTGATTGCAGTGAAACACTTTTTAAGTGCTTATCAGCCCAGAGTGCATCAGGTCGTTCCAGCAGAAAAACCCGTTCGTTTGTCACTCGTCCCTCTTCGCAGTTAGCAGGTCTCACCCCGGCTGACCGACAGCACTCTGCAGGCCGAGCGGAGATGGCTTAACGAAGTCATTCGGCCACTGCAATTTTGTCCTTATGCAAACACACGAGTCCTTACACCTGCTCGTTTCTGCCACATCAGACTTTTAGAAGCAACCACGCACATCTGAACCCAAACCTGGTGCTAAGCTTGGTGCCGCTCGTTTACCTGCAGAATCTTTCATGTTTCTGATAATCAAAGAGCCAGACGGCAGCGGGACGGACAGGCCGAGGGCGTCCTCTGTTAGCTGCTGTACGACAGGCCGAGCGAGCGGGAGTCAGCGGACCCCCGAAGGGAGCAAGGCACAGTCTGCACCAGAGGAGGCAAAGCAATGAGACCCAGGACACAGCAGTTCTCACTGCTCTGACCAGTGCAGGCAAACACACCCACAAGTCCCCACAAGTATAGTAAACTTCCAATTATTGGTCCCCACAAAGATGTTTAAACAGGTATACACACACACACACACACACTACGCTAACTTCACTAATTATGTCCACAAGTCAAACTAGCTGCACCGACGCAGCGGTCGAGCTCGTCATCGGGCGCGCTCGTCATCGGGCGCGCTGCTTAACGTTCAGCAGCGGATGGAGAACGAATCTCGTCATGCAGATGAAGTCTGAACAAATCAGAAGCTCCAATCACTTCCAGACGGCGGCCGCTGTGATTGAGGCCTCGCTCAGTCTTTTCCAACCTCGATCAGTCAGATGAAGGCTGGACGCCAGACTTCAATCAGAGTGATAAACTGTGCTCTGACATCAGCGTCATCAGCGGGAAGGACTGTGCAGAACAGGAAGTGAAGTTCAGCAGGACTGGATGAGAGCTTGCACCCAAAACTGCTGCCGACCACGGCGCAGGGAGCGTGATTATGCTGCTCAGTAACTAATGTTGAAGATTTAAGACAATAATTCATGGATTTAACCGTCTTTCCCGCCATTTCTGACAGACGGCGAGGCGTGCTGCCAGCTAGGATAACATCATCCTCCATTATTCATTAATACCATAGGAACATGATCGGTTCTGACTACTGTTTTCATGTCTGTCACCGAACATCAAGAGCAGTTTTTAGACATGCAGAACCAAACGTCCAACGCTCGTCCCACTCTCAGAACCACTGACTCCACGGCCGACAGCAGGAAACCTACAAATGTGAGAAAATACATCCTTCAAATCATTTCACAAGACACTCAAAGACTCATCTGCGTAGTGTATTTACTCCTTTTTTATCTCTCTTTGGATCTTCCTTTCAGCTCATAACCACAAAGTGTCAATTAGCAAGTTTTAGCACCGCTGTGAGTGTATTTACGTTGTGTTGTTGAACGCAGCAGATGCTTCAGCAGCAGCACGGGTGAGAGCGCTGCAGTCAGATTTAATGAAGACAAATGCGTCGCCGGGAGGCTGCGGAGCGATACCGCAGGACGCAGACAGCCTCTGATGACTTCCTGAACGCTGCACGACAAACGGCCGAGCAGAGACAGACTGACGGGCGGCCGCGGGCTCTAAACCCAGCAAACACACTCAAACACTCGCTGCCTTTATCGCTGCGAGGAAGACGCTGAACACACCAGCCCAGGCAGACTTCCCAGAATCCATCTGCTCCGGTCCACACAGAGGTCTGCACTTCATCACAGCTGCCAGCCGTCTTTCCCATTGGAAGCTTCTTTACAGTTTCTGTACGCTGACTTTGGGCACAGGGTGTGTCGTTTTTATAGCTTTCAGAGAAAGTTTGAAAAACCTGTGGCTGAGATACCTTCAAGCAGCCCTGATCATCCCAGGAAAACTCTCAGGGTTAGCATGCTGTGCAGCTAATGTGGCTAATGCCAGAGGTCTGGTTTTACCATCTATGTTATGTCATCTATCTTACATCATTTATTTATTTTTATAGGAAAAAACGAGCCCAAAGAGTCTGATTTCTGCTGTTTACTAAAGCATTTATGAAGTACACACACTCTGCAGAAACAGACTTCTTACATTAAGATGAAATATTTAGTTAAACTTCTTTGAAGTGACAGAAAGATGGTGTTTGACTGGTTGGCCCACTTGAGGTCACAGTGGACCGCCCACGATGTGAAATAAGTTTGACATTAGGGCTGCCACGATTAGTCGACTAGTCACGATTACGTCGACTATCAAAATCGTCGACGACTGATTTAATAGTCGACGCGTCGTTTGAAGCTTTGTAAGATCACAAAAGACGCAGGAATAAGTAGTAGGATTTAAGAGTGTAATAACGGACTGAAACAGAAGATGGCAGCACTGCATGTACAAGGATGCCAGCTGCCGTCAAACCCCGAAGAAGAAGAAGCTGTGTCCCAGAATTCATAGCGCAGCCCAGCTTAGTTTCCAACAATGGCGGCAGCTAGTTAGTTTTAATATTACTCTTATTATTCTTTCTGGGTCACAAAATAAACGTTTAACATATTTTCAGGTGAGAATGTAGCTGTGTAAACCTCAAATATCTGCTCAGTTTATCAAGACACCACATATTTTCAAAAGCGCTCCGACGTTTTCAGAGACGTCTGTTAGCCACTAGCTTGATAGCTAGCCGGGGGCTAGGCTAACTAGAGCCGTGAGAACACCGGACTCCCGGCTAATCGTTTTCAAACCCACCGCTGTCTTTCGCTACTCAGGTTAAATATATATAAGTCACTTAGATAACTTAAAAATGTTATTGTTTGGCTTTTTTGTAGTATTTTATTTGTTCCTGTGTAAATCGGTTTGGCTGAGATTAAAGTTATAGTTTTTACACAGCTGAATAAACGTCAAGCAGACAGCTGATTATCAGAAGTGTGAGATGCTGGAGAATTTACTCCGGTGTCCTGTTATATTTTAGATAGCAATGAGTTTATTAAACTTCACCGAAACAATCTGCAAATTTCATTAAAATTTAATAAACTATCATCTTGTCTTTATTTTTAGTTAGCACATACCTTAAACACTTAAAGCTGTAAGCTAATGATAGTTATATAAGAGCAGATGCTGCTGGTGCAATAAGCTGTAGTTTTATGTCCAATGGATGATGATCTGATTAGTCGACTAATTGCAAAAATAATCGGTGACTAGTCGACTATCAAAATAATCGTTTGTGGCAGCCCTATTTGACACCTCCACCTTTCCATCGGTCCATCAAAAGTAGTTGTAGGAAGTGGATTCGGATTAATCTGAGCTCTCACCTGTAACCAGGGATAATGTCTGTGATCTGTAACCACTCTCAGACACCACGGCTGTTTCTCCTGTCTGTGCAGGAGCGTCTCATCTCACCACGAACTCTATTTTTCTTGTTTGATGGTGTTTGGCAAACAGCTTGTGGGTGCGTTATCGCCACCTTCTGACAGCGGCAGCATGTCACATACGAACGACCAAGACTGTCCGGCTCGGCGCGATATGGCAGCCTCGCCTCTGTCAGTCTGCCCCAGGGCAGCTGTGGCTACAACCGTAGCCTCCACCGGTGTGTGAATGTGAGAGTGGATGAATAGTGGAATTGTAAAGCGCTTTGAGGGTCCCGAAAAGCGCTATATAAATGCAATCCATTATTATATATTGATATATGAAATATCTGATGGCATCACTGCACCGTGGTTAGCGCTGTGTTAGCCTGCAGCTGGAACCAACACCTGAGCTCCACCTGGTCAGCTGATCAATCAGAGCGTGTGGGATATCCCTGCTCCATTTGTTTTGCTGCAACATCATAATCACTGTTGCTCTCTGTCTGCTCAACTTTGATGTCACAGCTTTAGATTTTGGGGGGGAAAGATGATGGTGGGAGGAGCCACGAGTCCACAGAAACAGGCGACTGGGCTTTGGGTTTATGACCCACTTGTTCACTTTTAAACTTAGTTTGCTTATTTTATTTATTTTATTTTATTTATTTTATTTTATTGCTTATATTATTTTATTTTAATAAGCAAAACTAATATTTTTTAATATTTTCAGATTTCACTTACAGTTTGGTTACATTTTAGCAGATTTTGGTGAATTTCAGTGCTGTGACGCGTCCACTGCAGGTCACGGCCTTTGTGGAAATCCTTCCATTTGACATGTTTAGTATTTCTGTGGTCGTTTTTCGTGAAGTCACACAAACACGATGGTGATGCTGATGGAGCAGCATCATTTGTGATGTGCAAACATGCTCTAATCAAATGTTGAACCTGTAAATTATCATAATTGCTGCTTAAAATCTGAATGATTGTGCTAAGCCACGCCCTCCTGAAACACCTGTTTAACAGGTAACGACACAGGAGAACATTCCTCTTCAATATTTGATGGCACGATAAATGTGAGTTGAGCAGATCTGTGACCGTCTGACAGGTTTTAGTCATTAACCCTTTAAAGCCGGTCGGAGCTCCGTTTTGTGTAACTATTTTTAAATCCCGGTAGCTCTGCAACCACGTAAGCTAGCGCAATAATTTTTTTTGCATATGAAACCGGAGGAGTTGTACTTACATCTTATGCCATCAGCTTGTCCTCGGTCACAGTTTCCTTCCACATATAGCTTTGCAAAAACTGCATAAAAAGCACTTGCAGCAACAAAAACATAATATTCCAGAAACACGCTTTGCCGATCCGATCAGCTGTTCATAACACTTCCTACGTTGGAATAGACGTCAGCGCGAACTTTCGCATGTCCGCCATGACCTGCCCGAAACCGGAAGTGACGTCATTTTCGTGGAAATGTAGTTTTTTACCATCAGGGCCTCATGAGCCTATACTGGTGTTTTTAAAAGTTATGTTTGACTTTATGACTTTCTGTGTGGTTTCTGGGATGCTTAGGACTCATATTGCACTGCTGGAAATAGTTTATTTTGATGCATATGCTGCTTTTTTGCAAATTTGCACTATAATGTTTGTTTTCGTTTTTCCTGCAGTGTATAAAAATTGGTGTATTTCAAAAATAAAACTATGAAGACACTCAAAATAAATTTCCTGTGGTGGGAAACTATTTTGTGCAACTTTTTTGTATTTACAGTTTTGAGGGATAAGCCTCTTAAATTTCTCTAACTAGAAATATATGTTAAAAAAAACAAAAATGATTTTCAAATTTTTTGTAGTTTATTGCACTTTTTTGCAATTTATGTAATTACTATGCACTTAATGCAGACATATTATTAAATTTGGACTATAATGGTTGTATTGATGTATAGCAACTTGAAATGCTCCCAAAAATGGCTCCACAGCATGTAAAAATATAATATAAGCTCTGGCTCTTGCTGTCACATTCTTTCTTGTTAGATGGTAAATGACGGTTACCCTCCATTGAGGCAGCGTCGTAGCGAGTAGGAGGCTCCTCCCCCGCAGGTTCGAGAGCAGTCGCTCCAGGCGCCCCAGGCATCCCAGCCGATCTCCCTGTCCTCATCTGAGCGGGTCATCCTGGATGCCTAAAGAAGGACAAACAGCAACACAAAGGTTGTGCGTATTAAATCACATTCACACCAAAGCTTTGTGGTTGTAAGAAGGCGTGCCTCGTTGGTTTCCAACGCCCGCTAAAGCAAAACGCTCCTGCAACACGAGCGTCTGTCCTCACGGCTCCACCACAGTCTGCATTTCTGTCCGATTGCTGGAAATCCAACAAACCTGCTGGAGGAGAGCTCGTCACAGGCCGTGTATTTACTGCTCTGTGCCGTGTGGAAACACTCAGTGATAAATTCTTGATAAAGCTTAAGCTAAAAAAAGCTTAAAGGCTCAGAGGGACACAGTGAAAGTGTGCCATGCTGGCAGAGATCGTTTCTTTTTACAGCATCAGAGCAAATATATCCACAGTGAGCCGACGCAGCAGAAGTTTAGCTCTCTCTAGAAAAAGTCCCAAAGTCTCAGGAAAGAGGCTGAACGGCTCATGCAGGCGCACAGCTGAGCGACAACACTCCCAGAATGAGACGCAATAAACTATTTCACCAGTGGTGAACAGGCAGTGAAACGGGAAAAGATATCTCATTGTCACGTTTGCTGTGTAGCAGGCAGGACCAACACACTCGGGGAAGTAAACTTAAAACGCCAGCTTTATCTGCTGGACAAACTCCACAATGAAAACATGAAAACTAGGGAGCTAAACTGGGACAGAGAACAAGGAAAGCACACAGGTAGGGGAACGGTGGGAACACAGCTGGGACCAAATTCATCTTCCTGGCCGTTTGCATCACAGCGACGCGCCGAAGGCTGTCCAAATTCAAAGACTCCTCCAAATGCAGCCGACAAATGCCTCCTCATTTTCCCCGGATTTGAAGGATGGGTCAAGTGTGTCCTTCGTGGCCCACCATATCCCAGAATTCATAGCGCGGCCCAGTCAACTCCAGTTTCCAACAATGGCGGCCGCTACTAAGTTTTAATATTACTCTTATTACTCTTTCTCTGACACGAGAATGTAGCTGTAAGCTTCAAATATCTGCTCGCTTTATCAAGACACTGCATATTTGCAAAAGTGCTCCGACGTTTTCGGAGACGTCTGTTACCCACCAGCTCGACAGCTGACCGGGGCGAGAACGGCGAACTCCCGGCACATCGTTTTCAAACCCCTCGTGGTCTTTGGCTGCTCAGGTTAAACATGATACATGAGTCACTCTGATAACATAAAAATGTTCTTGTTTGGCTTTTTCAGTGTTTGATTTGTTCCTGAGTAAATCGGTTTGGCTGAGATTAAAGTTTTCACACAGCTGAATAAACGTCAAACAGAAAACTGATTAAACGTAAGTGTGAGAGTTTACTCTGGTGTCCTGTTATACTGAGGAAGCAAGCAGCAGACGGCCGAGTTTATTAAACTCTCAGAGACAGCGGTGACGCAAATCTGAAGGCCAGACCGGCCAGGCCTATGAATTTGGACACCCCCAGGGACTATCAAAATAAAACAGGAAACACAGGGAGCACAGGGACAGGAGTGACATGAGACACGACTGACTAAAGCTACAGTAAACAAACAAAAGCAAAGAACTAGAAATCAAGAAATACCCGAGAACAAAACAGAAAAACACTAACGTTGATGATCCGTGATGGAATCAAAGATTCACAATAACACAAAAGCACCGACCCAGGATCGAGACATTTATTAACTTATGAGACAATCGTCACGGCGGGGTGCGCCGGTGTGAAGAAGAGGTAGACCCAGTGGAGACAGAACTAGGTTTCCAAAAATATCAGCCTTTATTGTGGCTGATGGCGTGACAAAAACACTGGAGAACACTGAAATGGGAAAACTAAGAAGACTAAGACACTCTGTGAAAGAACTATGAAAGAACTATGAACACAGAGTAACTAGGCAGGTTATGAAACAGTGACACAATAATGGAAACTATGAAAAGATGAGGTTAACAGACGATCTGACCCCGACTGAGCAGAAACGCACGGATTAAGTACACATAAGGAATGATCAGGGGAAGCAGAATCACATGGGAAAACAGCTGACAACTATTAACATAATGACAGGACAGGGACGAAGCTAAATACAATAAACAAAAACACAAGGATCCTTCAAAATAAAACAGGAAACATAACGAGACCCAGACATGACTCGAACTAGACCAACAAAGAAAACTTGGACATGAAACATGACAGAAAAACACACGAAGACTTAACACGGAAAACTTCACACAGGGATGAGACCAATGGGAGCTCGATATGAAGTAAAACTGTAACCTCGGCATGACAGAACGTAACCAGATCAACTGAAATGAAACTAGACTGAAAGGAACAAAAACATCAAGAATACTGGGTCACATGACCCAGCACCATGACAACAATAAAGAGTTTTGTATGATAACACAGGAAACTTTTTAAGATTAGGTTGAAAACTTTCCTCGACAGGATCACTTATCATTAGTTACACTTCAGTAAATTTAATCGAGTTTATAGCTTCACAAATAAAATGTCTATTTGTGTTTTCAGTGAGGAAAAATCTAGAAACACAGGCTACATGTCTGATTTCCAACGATTCCCACTGGATATATGGAGCTGACGCCGTCTCTCCTTCTAGCCCGACACCTCTGGGTAAAACTGTCCCGTGGACTCGATAAAAGAACGTCTCTCGGTGGGACGAGCGGTCAGAACCCGACGGTCGCTCCCGATAGGCTGAGGAGCCACAGGTGAATATGAATAAATGATTCAGAGCAGCGGGACTGATCGCAGCCTCGCTGACAGCAGCCGCTGTAAAACGTTTACAGATGTTACAGATGTTTCCACCTCTGTGTTCAGAGTTTGAAGGTCGCTCAGATTCATGATGTAGATAAAAACTGACTCACATTATTTACATTTACAGATATCACTGTTGTCTCACTGCTCTTTTATAAATCTGTATATATTACGCATTATATTATACACTATTATATAATACAGACATTTTCAGGAGAAGCAGGCTGGAATATTTCCCACAGTTTTATCATAAATCCTGGATGCAGGCTGTGCAGGAGGGCGCACATGACGGAGTGCAGGAGCGTTCAGGAGAACAGCGGCTGATGCATCACCCAGCAAACATTCAACAAGAAATATTCACGTATGCATGTGGTTGCTTCATATTCCCCAGACTTCTACACGTCACACGCGTCATCTTAACTGCTCTTAACCTATCCATTCAGGGTTATGGGGTGGGGGCGGAGCCTACACGTGGGCTACACCCAAGATAGGTTGCCAGTTCCTCTCCGTTGTGGTCTGAGAGCCGGTCATAGCTTCACTCAGTAACCCCAGCAACGCACGGCAGCGCCACAACGCCGCTGCTGTCGAGCATCTTTGTCGCTGTGGGCGTGTCAGAGGAGCTGCAGCGCCACCATCAACTACAACAGCTGCTGCAGTAGAAAAACAGAGGCTGAATCGTATATGTTATGTTTGCACACAAGCTCCTAAATACATTTCAGAGCATTTTGTTTTGTTGGTCACATGTAGGGATGGGTATCGTTTAGGTTTTATCCGATACCGGTGCCAAACCGGTACTTTTGAAATGGTGCCGGTGCTTAAAGAATGGAGAACACAAACTTTGTCCAAAAACCTCTCATGTTCAGCTGTTTTTTTGTAAAAAGATAACAATGTTAGCCTTTTCTGCAGCTATGGGGCATATATGGTATCACTCTTGGCTGGAAGCATGTCTTTTATCCTGTCTTCCTTCTCTCACCCCAACCGGTCGCAGCAGATGTCCCCGCCCCTCCCTGAGCCTGGTTCTGCCGGAGGTTTCTTCCTGTTAAAAGGGAGTTTTTCCTTCCCACTGTCGCCAAAGTGCTTGCTCATAGGGGGTCATATGATTGTTGGGCTTTTCTCTGTATCTATGAAGCGCCTTGAGGCGACATTTGTCGTGATTTGGCGCTATATAAATAAAACTGAATTGAATTGAATTGAATTGAAGCTTAAACAATGGAAAAAACACAAACTTTGTCCAAAAACCTCTCATGTTTAACTGTTTTCCACTTTTTCTTTGGTCATTTTAGCCTTTTTGTCCAGGGTGAAGGGAGTATCTGCCATCAAACAAGAAGACAGCCGCATGTAGCTATGATGGTGTTTGCTAGTTCACCTTACATGCATTAATGTAATAACGTGGTTAGCCTACTCAACGTAAATTACACACGAACAACATTAAGCTACTCACGCAGAGAAGAACGGCTGCTGCTGCATCATCATCCTCATCATTTCTGCTACACTGGCAGGGCTAGGGGCCAGGACTCTCCTCTTCGGGTTTTTGGGGGATGTTGCTAACTCCGGGTCCGATAACAGGCACCACACCCGCAGTAGATGTGCTCGGTGTGAGGTCTCGCAGCAAGCTATCAAATACGGCGCATTTCTCGGCTTTTAAAAAAACGCTATGCGTCGCCAGGTGTTTCATCAGATTTGAGGTGTTTCCTCCTTTGACAGTATCACAGTATCAGCTTAAAGCACTTGTTGCAGCTGCTGAGTTTGCATCTTTTGCTGTGAAGTACAGCCAGACTTTGACCGCTTCGCCTTGGACATTTTAATCTGTAGCTCTGCTCTAAAAGAACGTACGTACCTGGACCCGCCTACTATCCTCGGAAACGTAAAATGATTGGCTAGAATCTAAAGTGTATCACATCTCAGGAAAGAAAAGAACCGAAATGTGCGCTGCTTTTCTGTCTGGTTACTACCGTTTATGTCCGAACCGCCATCATGGCACCGGATACCGGTACCCATCCCTAGTCACATGTGAGTAAAACCATCGCCAGCGTGACCGTCCTGGACTGGTGGAAACCCCAGGCGTCAAACCTGTCCTTGTCTGGCCCTGCCTTCATGTTCAGCAGTGACTCAATCTGTTTGAGACGCATGTTGGGTGTGAAGCACAGGCTGATCAGTGGAGGCTGTGATCGTACCGCAGCAGCAGGCCTCGAGAGTCCTCCTGCTGCTGTAGAAACCTCTGTGCACACTCAGTTTCTTATTTCAACGCTTGATATTTTACCATCACCAGGCCAAAAAACGCTCAAAAAGACGCGGCCAAGATATCTGAATTATACATAATCCAATCCTCTTACTCAAAACATGCCTGACTGGATGCAGCCCAGTCATTTCTGACAGTTTGTGATCCGTGCGCGCAGCATCGTCCCATCGGGAGCGTTCTCCAAAGTGCAGAAGAGTCCGGCGGTTACAGACAGCAGGTCTCTCTGCTGAAGCACTGATGAGAACCACCGCCTCTGCAGACACCAAACAGTAGCATTACGTCACACGAAACAGTCGTCTGTTTGAGGCGAGCAGTCACACAAAGCTGCTACAGCCTCGATGCACCCCCCCCCACCGAACACCGACCTTTCTCCTGTCTTATCTGCTGTGTGAAAAGCTGAGATGAAAGAGAGGGAGTGATGGAGTGAGGCTCTGATAGAGAGCGGGAGAGAGTTTTCCTGGCTGTGTGTCACCAAAAATAGGAAAATTGGCTTCCCTGGGTCAGTGATGTCACTACAGACCCTGTGGTGCCTCGGTGTGTGTGTGTGTGTGCGAGAGAGAGAGGAAAAATGAAGCACAATGAAGTATTTATGGAAAATACTGGAAGTCAGAGGGGAACGAGCCGTCCAAAGTGCTTTTTCACAGTTTAGAGTTCTGCTGTGAACCATCCAGACTTAACATCAGCTGAACTAAAGGAGCTGCTGATTAAGGTGATGCAGGACTCCTACATCTCCTTTAGCGCACAGAGACAAACAGCTGGGGTCCTGCGTGGACAGGAATCTCTGCTGCTGTCTCTGCAGAGGGCCAGAGTCGCCGCCTTCAGAGCACGTCTGCAGATATTTTATGAATCTGTTGCTGATAAAACATCAGAACTTGGCTCGGATCGAATCTGGATCGAGATCCTCACAGCGTGTCCTTTGGTTCCCGAGGCCATCCAGTTTCCTCAGCTTTTTTGCTGCAGTTGTATAATTTTACAACTTCCACATTCCCGAGCAGCTGTTACGATAGGAAATCTCCTGCAGGGATTAATAAAGTTTTCCCTTCTGAGTGCGATCTACCCCGTGCACCACCAGGACAATAGTCATGAATTTAAACAGCTGGAGAAAGCTTTGCTGCAGCAGCGACAGTGCAGGCAGTCTGTAAAACCCACAGGACAGGAACAAACTCTAATTCCTCTGACAATGTTATTTATGCCTGGTCAACCAGAATTAACATTTCTGACATGCCTCTGCAGGTTTCGTTTCAGCCTGCCTCCCAGGCTGAGCGCTGGCTCACAGCGGAGCTGGCAGAGGGTCGTACCCACATACATGCGTCTGCCGTGTGTGTCTTGGCCTCCTGCGCTGAACTGGATCTCGGGATTCTCTCGCATTTCTCTCCGTGCCTCTTCCAAAGAGACAGACCGAACAGCTCGAGAGGAATTAGACACGTTAACGCTCAGCTAATAGGATAAAACAGCCTTTTGTTGTCGGGCTCGGCCGGCTAACCGCCATCACGGACCTCCAACAGTAATAACATCGGCATGAGGAGAATCTGTCCAGCCAAGGCTTTTTTGGCCAGCAGGGCCCATTGTGCCTGCATAGTTCAGTATCAGCAAGCTGTGTCCACTCACAACTCAGATGACCTCGCCATCCACGGCGCATTTCTCAGTTTCCCAGTTTGAAGGCTCAAAGTGGCACTGGCATAGGCGATGAGTCCACTGGTGCCACAGGCAGCTTTTATGAAAGTCTCATCGTAAGAGAAGACTTATAGAAACCAGCACTGTCGCTGTACTGGGTTTAGGTCAGCTGATAACCTCTGGGACTGAAACACTCCCACAGGAGCTGCTCGGCCATGAAGCTGCCAGCGTCTTTGTGTTGGTGTTGATCCCAGAGGAGGTTTGGAGCTCTCCAGCTATCGAGTCGGCTCTGAGACGTCACCTGGTCTGACACTATGGCTGATCAGGAGCATCCAGGAGGGAAGAAACTCCATTGTTGCAGACGTCACATTCAGTTGCAGCACCACAGCAGGTTTTAGTGAACAAGCCTTTCTTTCATCGATGTTTGTAAAGGCAGGAGCCGCGTTTTACAGATCACACCTGAACACAAAGGTGTCCATATAGCGTATTAAACCAAAGCAACTACACCTGCAGCTCCTCTAACACCCAGCAGAGGCTCCAGCAGCGAGTCCGTCCCCGTAGACTCCCACGTTAACCCTTTAAGACCTGCCATAGAACCAAGTCCGCCAGAGCTTATATTATATGTTTACATGCTGTGGAGCCATTTTTGGGAGCATTTCAAGTTGCTATACATCAATACAACCTTTACAGCCCAGATTTTAATAATATGTCTGCATTAAGTGCATAGTAATTACATAAATTGCAAAAAGTGCAATAAACTACAAACAAATTGAAAATCGTTTTTGTTTTTTAACATATATTTCTAGTTAGAGAAATTTAAGAGGCTTATCCCTCAAAACTGTAAATACAAAAAAGTTGCACAAAATAGTTTCCCACCACAGGAAATTTATTTTGAGTGTCTTCATGGTTTTATTTTTGAAATACACCAATTTTTATATACTGCAGGAAAAACGAAAATAAATATTATAATGCAAATTTGCAAAAAAAAGCAGCATATGCATCAAAATAAACTATTTCCAGCAGTGCAATATGAGTCCTAAGCATCCCAGAAACCACACAGAAAGTCATAAAGTCAAAGATAACTTTTAAAAACACCAGTATAGGCTCATGAGGCCTTGATGGTAAAAAACTACATTTTCGCAAAATGACGTCACTTCCGGTTTCGGGCAGGTCATGGCGGACATGCGATAGTTCGCGCTGATGGAATAAGAAGTGTTACAAACAGCTGATCGGATCGGCAAAGCGTGTTTCTGGAATATTATGTTTTTGTTGCTGCAAGTGCTTTTTATGCAGTTTTTGCAAAACTATATGTGGAAGGAAACTGTGACCGAGGACAAGCTGATGGCATAAGATGTAAGTACAACTCCTCCGGTTTCATATGCAAAAAAAATTATTGCGCTAGCTTACGTGGTTGCAGAGCTACCGGGATTTAAAAATAGTTACGCAAAACGGAGCGTGCTGCTCTGACCGGCTTTAAAGGGTTAAAATGTCCAAGATGAACTACGCATGTTCGGATTTCTGGGTGTACCTGGGGTTCTCCGGTCAACTTGGAGGCATTCCCGATCATATGCTGGACACGTCACCTGGTTGCATTCCTCATGACGATGCAGCGGCTCTGCTCTGAGCTCGCTTTGTCACTCGGAGGTTGAGCTGCGCCGCGCTGCAGCACAAAGTAATTCCAGCCTCCTGCATCCACAACCACATGCAGGTCACGATCACAGGTGAAGCATCGAAAGCGTCCAAAGGCAGGTCGGCAAAGGTGAGGATCTAAATCAATGAACAGCCACCGTTGGGTCATTGCATCCTTTTATTCATTCAGTCATCGGTTCAATAATCCCTCCATTCACTACTTTATTGACTTCTTTGTGCCTCATTCTCCTCCATTAATCCCAAATTGCATCATTTCCCTCTTTGTCTGAGAATCAGGAAACATGTTCAAGTGCAAATCCTATTAGGTTGCTTCACACTTGATCTCCTGCAGAGTTTCGAGCTGGTAAACAGCCTTGCATCACTTTGTTTGGTTGGAGGAGTGAAAATAGCCGGCAGCATTAATCTCAGCTTGTGCTCTGAGATTGGAGGGTGTCGGATGGGATTAGAAAAAAAACTGTCCGACTCCCTGTATGAGCGCGCTGAATGCGGGACACAATGTGCTGCTTATAACGTCTGGTTGAGGTATTCTCAGCCGGCTTACCGTGTTGTAGGTGCGTGCATTCTTTGCAGACTAAATCCATTTTGTTCAATGCAAACTACCAGAAATCTAAAAGCTACAAATAAAGGTTTATTTTGCCTTAAAAGCCTATATGAGCCTAATCGACAGGAAGTGATGCTTTCTGGGAACATTTAGTTCCTGTTAAAGGCTCAGGTTTTGGCTCCTGTAAACTTCAGTCTTAGGATTTAGTTTTAATGCGTCCACTGGTTTCTAATGATCTCTATTGTGCATTAGCAGCCGTTTGGAAGTGAGTTGTATATGTGGTGCAAAATAAAGCTGAAGCATGCTTGTCAGACAGCCGTGGAGCCTCAGGCTTACTTGTGGTTAACAAAAGCTCAACCATAGCTGAGAGAGCTCTCTGACCGTCAGTCTCCTTCGGTAACCGCTGTGACCTCGTGTAACTCTCGCCTTGAAACGTTTTCTGGCTTCTGCAGTTTTCTTCCTACATATTTGGCCCACAGGTCTGAAATGCTGCAGCGAGAGCACTACCGCGGACTCGACTTTCTTATTTCTCCAGCATTCATTTCTCTCTGACTGACTGCCTCAGGATCAGCTGATTTGTTTCTACGATATCGTACATTTAACGAAGGCGTCCTAAATTTGACCTCCATACTGTGAAGATGCTCAGATTTACAGGTCCTTGAACTACACACAGAGGTGGGTCAACAGTTTGAGCTCTACAAGTTTCAGGGCTGAAAAAAACATCACATCACAAAATTTAACCAAAATAAAGTTTCCAAGTGAATCTTCAGAAAACAGATGAAACATGCAGGATTTCTCTGCTCCTCTTCATCACACATCATCATCACACTGCTGCAGTTTAGTCAAACTCTGATATCGACCACGATACTGAAGGTCAAAGATGCTTATAGAGAAAACGCTGCTGAGCAGAAACCAGATTTAGTCCTTAGACTGTGACACTTTAAGTCAAAGTTGGTGACCTGCAGGCCTCGGGGGCCAGTGTCCTGCAGGTTTTAGATGTGTCCTTGATTTAAACGACTAAATGAACTCCTCAACATGTCCTGAAGTTCTCCGGAGGCCTGGTAATCACCTCATCGTTGAGATCCCCACTCCTGCTGTAAGTAAAACTGATTTGTTTGCAGGTTTCTTAAAGCTGAAATGTAAAGTTTTATCCTCCAAGTTTTAAAACAGTCCTCGGTACCACGGGGGCTGGTAACCCCGAAGATGTTTCCTGTGTTTGTTTTCCAAAGATGGAAAAGGCACCGAGTACAGTAAAGCCACTGTTCTCTGCAGATGACGGTTGGCGTCCACTCTTCCTCAGTGCGGGAAATTAGTTTGAAACCTGAGCAGAATGAATTATCCTCAGGCATCGACCTCGGAGCACGTCGTAATCCATCAGTGCCACCACAGGGCTGTGAAATCGTCGCCTCTGTCGGAGAGCGGATGTTAAAGATCTTTTCTCACATGTCACGGACGGTAACGAGCGAAAACCACGCTGACCTTTTACTGCTGACTGATAAAGACAGTTTCTCTCTGAACCCGCTGACCATGAAACACACCCAGCCTGGAATATTATTAGCGGGGTCCATATTTAACTGTACAGGTAGCCTTCAGCGTTGGCTTCCAGCATGCAGGGTTAGCGTTGGGATCAAACCCCGACAGAGACCTGCAGCCTTTGTCGCATTTAACCCTTTAAGACCTACCATAGAACCAAGTCCGCCAGAGCTTATATTATATGTTTACATGCTGTGGAGCCATTTTTGGGAGCATTTCAAGTTGCTATACATCAATACAACCATTACAGCCTAGATTTTAATAATATGACTGCATTAAGTGCATAGTAATTACATAAATTGCAAAAAAGTGCAATAAACTACAAAAAAATTAAAATCGTTTTTGTTTTTTTAACATATATTTCTAGTTAGAGAAATTTAAGAGGCTCAAAACTGTAAATACAAAAAAGTTGCACAAAATAGTTTCCCACCACAGGAAATTTATTTTGAGTGTCTTCATAGTTTTATTTTTGAAATACACCAATTTTTATACACTGCAGGAAAAACGAAAATAAATATTATAGTGCAAATTTGCAAAAAAGCAGCATATGCATCAAAATAAACTATTTCCAGCAGTGCAATATGAGTCCTAAGCATCCCAGAAACCACACAGAAAGTCATAAAGTCAAACATAACTTTTAAAAACACCAGTATAGGCTCATGAGGCCCTGATGGTAAAAAACTACATTTCTGCGAAAATGATGTCACTTCCGGTTTCGGGCAGGTCATGGCGGACATGCGATAGTTCACGCTGATGGACGTAGGAAGTGTTACGAACAGCTGATCGGATCGGCAAAGCGTGTTTCTGGAATATTATGTTTTTGTTGCTGCAAGTGCTTTTTATGCAGTTTTTGCAAAGTTATATGTGGAAGGAAACTGTGACCGAGGACAAGCTGATGGCATAAGATGTAAGTACAACTCCTCCGGTTTCATATGCAAAAAAAATTATTGTGCTAGCTCACGTGGTTGCAGAGCTACTGGGATTTAAAAATAGTTACGCAAAACAGAGCGTGCTGCTCCGACCGGCTTTAAAGGGTTAAGACACATGGAATAATGAACTTACCTAAAACTAAGCCAACAATATTTTTACCTAAAATGAATATTTAAGGTAAAAATCCAGCTGCCACAAAACTCTATTTTGAAAAACAGAGTTTAGTGTGAGCAGGTCAGTCTCTGGCTCTCTGTCATCTCTGTGAGGATCTTTAGTTCAAAGCTCAAAGCTTTTGTCCTTCCACTGAGATCATTTCTGACGAACCGTCTCTGCTGGATTTATCTCTGTTTCTATTTAACCTACTAAACATTTGCCACTCTCATGTGTCTCTGTCAGCAAAACCTCAAGGTTTTCCTTAAACTAACAAGCTTTACTGTGTGAACCAAACATAACAGAAAACAAAGTGAAACAGAAGAATCAGGGACGGAGAGGATGCCTGACTCGAGCCTTGAGCCGACTCTTCGTTCCTCAAACAACACATTTCAGCCTCTGCATCACCAAACCCGAGGCTTCAAATCTCTGATGACAACGTGTCAAATCACAAACAGAACGAGAGCAGCAAAGAAAACCAGACGGCCTGAAGTGCCACTCTGACACTCCCATCTTCTGTCCACATCCACTCAGCCTCCAGAGGCTCTTATTATTTGTCCTGTTGCTACATGTGATGTCACTGGCGAGGTCTGGCGAGGGAGCACGCTCGCCGTGTTGGCTGTGCTCAGTAAACACAGCTCTGAGCTAGATAAACAGCGGCGGGCCGGGTACGAAGGCCACGGCGTGCCGCTGATCAGAGCTGCAGCTCCTGGATTTCACAGTCGTCTGCGGTATGTCGAGGCCAGGTCTCCCGGCGTGAGGGTTCTGCTGCAATCAGCCGGGGAATGAGCTTAATTGTTTCTAATGAGTCCAAAGTCCGAGCTGCCAGCCGTATGAGTGAAACAGACTTAACGGGTCAGAGCGGTCCAGCAGATTCTCACCTCATATCTGCGCTGCGGGCAGGAGTGCTTCATGACTGCATCTGTTTCCAAATATATGTTGGTCCTTTGTAATCTTTAGGAAGTCGACCTGTCAGTCAGGCATCAGCTCTGATTCCCGGAGACAAACGTGGCCCGTCTCCGTAGCTTTCTGTGCCTCTTCTTGCTCCTTTGTTTTTCTGTTACTTCCTGTCTTATTTTGAAGAGTAGCTCCCCTGGTGTTTTTACTTCCTGTCAGATCGTCTGCAGCCTGTATCCTGCTTCTCAGTTTGTTACCTCATGCCAGAAAGAGATGCCACAAATCTGGTTTCTTTGACCCGACCTGTGGCGTGACTCTTGACTTGTTCGTTTTGACTTGACAGACTTGGTGCCAGCCCCATGGATGGAGCAGCAACTTATGCACAGAGAGACCATCTGTATACTTGCTGGAAGCAGAAGCCACAGGCAAAAATACTGCTATTTCCATCTGCAGTAATTATAATTGGAGCCATGTCTGTGCTCGGGGACCTCCGTTCTGTTCTTGCATCAATAATAACAGACTCTGCACTTATCAAGTCATGAAAAGCATGAAAAGCAGAAATGCAATACTCTTAAATATTGCATCTTAAATGAGATTTGCCACCTGGATGTGTTTGAAGCTCCTCTTCTGTGGAACCAGGACACAGACACTCTCTGCTTTCAGGGTTTGAATTTAAACTTTCCTTTTTGATGAAGCTGATAGTTAGGGCTGGATCATGTGACCCTGAATCCTCCCGTAGTTATGCTGCTGTAGGATTTCCCATGATGCATTGAGGATTGACTGCACTGACCTGGAGATGATGGTCGTGTCCAAATTCATGGGCTGCATCCTCCTGAGGACCCGGCCTTCACGGTCTACATGGGTCAGGTCCTCAGAAGGTCGGGTAGGCCGGAAGTAAACAGCTGTGAAATGTGACGGTCTAGCCTTCAGATTAGCGTCACCGCTGTCTCGGTGGAGTTTAATAAACTCGGCCGTCTGCTCCTTGCTATCTAAAATATAACAGGACACTGGAAGAAACTCTCGACTGTCTCATACTTCTGTTTAATCAGTTTTCTGTTTGACGTTTATTCAGCTGTGTGAAAACCAAGGAGGAACCCACCCGAGTTTTATTTTATCTAATCTAATAACTTTAATCTCAGCCAAACCGATTTACTCACGAACAAACAAAACACTGAAAAAAGCCCAACAATAACATGTTTAGGTTGTCTAAGTGACTTATATATTACGTTTAACCCGAGCAGTGAAACTCCGCGGTGATCTGAAAATGATGTGCCGGGAGTTGTGCCGTTCTCGGCGGCTTCAGTGACCCTCGAGCTCCCGGCGAGCTATCGAGCTGGTGGGTAGCAGACGTCTCCGAAAACGTCGAAGCACTTTTGCAAATATGCGATATCATGATAAACGAGCAGATATTTGATGTTTACACAGCTACTTTCTCACCTGAAAATATGTTAAAAGTTTATTTTGTGACCCAGAAAGATTAGTAAGAGTAATTTTAAAACTTAGTAGCGGCCGCCATTGTTGGAAACTGGAGTTTGGCTGGGCCGCGCTATGAATTCTGGGATATGGTAGGCCACGAAGGACACACCCGACCCATCCTTCAAATCTGGGGAAAAGGAGGACGCATTTGTCGGCTGCATTCGGAGGAATCTACGAATTTGGACAGCCTTCGGCGCGTCGCTGTGACGTAATCGATCTACAAATGCGGCCTCAGGAGGAAGCAGCCCATGAATCTGGACACGACCATTCTCTCTCCTGTAGTTTGTGCACCTCTTGGCCGCCCGTCCCTGAGCCTGGTTTTGCTGGAGGTCTCTTCCTGTTAAAAGGAAGTTCTTCCTCGACACCGTCACCACGCGTTGCTCAGAGGGGATCAAAACTGCGCGATAGGATCTGCCTTAAAGTGAGCGTTGTTGTGAACTGGCACAGTATAAATGAAACTCAGTGCAGACTGAATATCCTGCAGCATTTAGGCGTCACCGAGGTAGACCCCGGTTCTCCGGCCTCATTATGCAGCAACAGCCTTTGGCTCAGTGTAACTTCCTCATTTATTGTGTACACTCTGGGGTTCAAGCTAAACAGATGTCTGGATGCTGGAAGAAGAAAATAACGAGTCAAACATCTTCTTCTCTCCTTCTTCGGGCACGTGTGGTCAGGCTTGATGAGCTGGAAGCCAAATGCATCCTGGGTAATCTCTCCGGATCTCGTTGACTCTTTGTGGTAACGCTGATCCTGAGGCTGTAACAGGAAGTGGGGACTGAAAGTTTGACTCACCTGCTGACAGGTGGGATGGGTAAGTGATGGTAACTGGTGTTTGTTGCCTGTGAGGCTGTTTGTGTTTTTGTGCTGGACTTGAATATTAACGACACCATTAAAGTGTAATATTTTATTAATAAGGACTTATTAGCACTTTGTTAGCTGCCAATGAGCACAAAGGCTGTTAAACAAAACTTTACTTAAACTAATTAACTTCTGGAAACTCAGAGATGCGTCAGATATTTAGATTACTAATACTTAATGTGTTGGACTAATAAAGTATTAATGTTGGAGTTGTTGCTCGAGCACCTCGCAGCCTGAAACTACACTCAGTGGAAGGTGTTGCATATTTAATTTCCCACAAGCCAAAAGCTGCTGAATAAACCACAAGTACACACAACACACATACAGGTGCACTCTCAGCCCTGCACACTCGTCTCTGTACTACAGTTTTTACATTTATAAGTATTACTTTATTACTTTAAACAATTATTAACGTTTTTCTTTGATTTATGGTGCAGTTTTGTACCAGAGTGACAAAGAACATCTTAAATCGAATCTGCTGATTCTCTTGTATTGAACTGTTTAAATGCTCTCTGGGCTTTGCGGTGCACATCAGTGTGAGAGTGTATTGGTTATGCTTATGATGCTGTTTGATCCACTGATCAGTGCATCTGTGTGTTGCAGTGACGTTCTGCTGCAGGCCGCGGCCTTGCTGAGCAGCTTCCAGCTGTTTTGAAGAAAGCAGGAGGCTCATTACCTGGTGGACAGGTGCCAAAAGGGCACACACACACACACACACACACACACACACACACGCACACACAGTATGAGCTCTGTGCAGGTCCCTCAGCTACACAACAGCTAACACAGAGACTGACAGCTCAGGATCTCCGTCATCGTGCTCTCTGCAGCCGCCGCGCTCGTACGTAACACGCTTGAAAAGCAGCATTAAATATTCACTGTGCTTCAGCCAACGTTGAGCAGCGGGGAGGAAAAAAAGTTGAAATCCTCTTAACGCTCCACTATACAGAACTCATAAATCAAACAGGCAATTAAGAGCTTTACACAAACACTGTAATTAATTTTCTGCTTCATAATCAAAATTTAATCCTGCTTCTCGCAGGAAACGACGCAAGTCCAAGCATAACCCAGGGTTCAGATTTCTGCAGAGTAATTCCACAGAAGAGGCAGCCGGCGTCCTCGCAGCGGGAGCGACTCGGACCGCGGCTGCTTAAACCTGGGCTCAGGGTTCGAACTGCGAGCGGAGAACCAGCACGGGGATTTGAGGTTTTGTAAGACGAGGCATCGTCCTGGATCCTCTCTGGCTTCCTGGTCTGAGGCACAGGCCGGCTCGGTTTATCGTCCTCCCCGAGGGACATATCACGTATCGTCCAGCAAAAGCACAGCGCTGACTCTTAGATGAACCACGCGTAAGAGAGGCGCCGCGGCACGTATGAGGAAATGTCAAGGTTCCCGCTCGGATATTATCTCTCACTTTCCTGCAGAAATAGTTTCTCTGCAGCAGCTGTTTGGAAGAGCTGAGCATGAAACACCATGTGTGTAAACATTAATGAGATTCACCCACAGCAGCTGCATCAGAGATCTTGTTCTTCTGATTGTTTAAGCCGTTAATACTTTGGGAATTTGGACGCTCCGACAACCTGCTGCTCACAGCCACAAAGACGGCGGCGACGCTGATTCGATTCGTTATCGGAGGAAATCAAAAGCAAACTGCTGCAGGAACAGAGCCAACACAACCTCTGCTCGTCAGCCAGACGCTGAAGCCTTTAAAGACAAAACGGGCAGATGAATATTTAACTGCCATAAGAGACTCGAGCATCAAATTCCCTTTAATATGAAAAGAAATGAGAAAGGGAAACGGTTTGTGATTAGGCACACGCTCAGTCGGACAAGTTAGAGATTTGGGGAAAGTGAAAGGACAGCTCAGAGACTTAGACGTATTATTTTCCTCCTGCAGCCTGTTTAGCTTGAAGCGCCGACTCTACTGTGTAAAGATGCCCTAGATGGTCCATAATAAATGAGAAATATGATATACAGCGAGCTGAAGGCTGTTCCCGAATAAGGAGGCTTCAGCGGCACTATAACCTGTTTCATTCAGGTTTGTTTTCACAGTCCCCGCTCACAGCTCTGAGATATCACACGATGCCCTGTGAGTGGGCTGACGTGGTGACAGTGGGGAGGAAGAAAGCCCGGCACAGGGAGGGGTGGAGGCCATCTGCCTCCACCACAGAGAGAAGAGGAGGCACAGAAATCCTGCAGAGCCTAACGCAGCGTAACGAGAGTCAGGGTCACCTGATGCAGCCCTAATGATATCGTTTATCAGAAAGGAAAGTTTTAAGCCTGTAGATGCAGAGACAGCGTCTGTGTCCTGAATCCAAATGAGAATTACACTCAGGGTTTCAAATAAATGTGTCTACGTGTGCAGCGAGCAAAGACTCGGAGCTTCCATCCAGCCTGCATTCAACCATGGATCCTTTTTGTGTGTGTGTGGATGCTCTGCTGCAGAGAAGCAGCATCAGCCACAGATCCTCCAAACCTCCACGCCACCTCCTCAGTTTTATTTGTCAGGTTTTTTTATCCCTCAGAAAAAACCTCCTCACAAAGACAACAACAAAAAAAGCTCCTGCAGATATTTTCTGTATAGCAAAGCTGCAACCATGCAGCCTCTCACTTCAGCACCTGCTTATGAGCACCACCCACACCGCTGCAGGCATTTCCAAAAGAGCTCTTTACAATTTTACAATTTTAGGTGCTAAAATTGAGGGAGTCTTTCTTCTCAGCAGGCTAGTTTTTGTAATTTCCTTTTGTGGAGGCTCCGCTCTGATATCAACAAAGCGCAGAGCGACAATTTTTTTGCTCTTCATTGACTTTTAATTATATTTCAGCTCCTAAACAGCAAACAATCTGCTCATACCTGCCTGAGGAAACGAGTGCACGTGTGTGCCTGAGACACAGAGAGGAAACAGCCTTGTGAAGCTGGTTACAGCAGCCTCTCTGAGGGATATCAAATATTTGTCTGTTAAGAGATAGAGAGAGATTAATGAGATATTATAGATGGGTATACATTTAAAAAAGCCTTCATAAAGCATTTACATATTACATGTGTGTGTGTGTATATACGGTGTGCAGAGTCGTACTAATCATTTACAGACACTGAGACACTGAGTCAGAGGGTTGAATGAAAAACATTCAGCTTCAGAGGCTAAAACACGAAGCACAGAAACCTGCAATTCTTCTGATGTCCAGCAGAGGCAGCAGTGAGTCAGCCCCCCATGTTAAAACATTACAGCAGCCTCGTCAAAGGAGCTTGCAAAGAAAAGCGTCTGGACTTCTTTAAGTTGCTTGAAGACGTTTCACCTTCATCCGAGAAGCTTCTTCAGTTCTAAGGTCAAATGGTGGAGAGTCCCAGATATAAACCTAGTGGGAGTTTCCCCCCACAGAGGGACAAAAGGACCCCCTGATGATCCTCTAATCGCCTGAGTCAAAGTGTGAAACTGGGTGTGGGTCCCAATCAGCCAGAGTTGCGGGTGAGTTCTTTGTGAAACCTGGCCCCACCTTATCATGTGATTTCCTGAGGTCAGATGGCCCAGGATGTGAGTGGGCGTTAAGGCGTCTGGGGAGGGATCTCAAAACTGGATTATAGATGGCAGAGAGTTGGTGTCGTAAACCACCGCCTCTGTTCAAAGATGGTCGCTCACAGTGGACATAGATGCTTCTTTCACTCCTCTTTCAAACCATCTGTCCTCTCTGTCCAACATGTGAACATTGGCATCCTCGAAAGAGTGTCCTTTATCCTTAAGATGCAGATGGACAGCTGAGTCTTGTCCTGTGGAGGTGGCTCTTCTGTGTTGTGCCATGCACTTGTTACGTGGCTGTTTGGTCTCTCCAATGTAGAGGTCTGGGCATTCCTCGCTGCTGTACAGCAAACACCACATTGTTAAGTCTGTGTTTAGGCGTTAAGACTTAACAACACCTTGGCTCAGGCGATTAGAGGATCATCAGGGGGTCCTTTTGTCCCTCTGTGGGGGGACACTCCCACTAGGTTTAAATCTGGGACTCTCCACCATTTGACCTTAGAACTGAAGAAGCTTCTCGGATGAAGGTGAAACGTCTTCAAGCAACTTAAAGAAGTCCAGACGCTTTTCTTTGCAAGCTCCTTTGACTACGATGACCTGGATGACTGAGAACCTTCACAGACATTACAGCAGCCTGATACACAAACTGTTTGCTCTCTCTGGCTGTTGTATACGGTCACAGGACTGCAGCACAAACTCAGTCAAATATAAATAATAGATTCTTTAAATTTGTTTCAGCACCACACACAAGTTCAAGATGCTCTCTCTCTCTACAAACACACACAAAGGACTCGAGTACAATCCCATGCAGTGCATGCTGGGAAACGTCCTTCCTTCTCAGTATGTGTATTGGATTGACAGGGTTCCTTTCATGCAGCGTCTAATGGAGCTGCCGCCGCCGCGCCGTAGCGTTTGAACAGAGCGTGCTGACTTACAGGCCGCTCTCCCTCAGAGCCGTACAAACAGTCAGGGCTGCAGAGAGCGACCGACAAGAAAGACCTTGGAGCTGTCAGACGGGCCGTCACTTCAGTTCGTGCCATTTCTCTTCAGCAGTTTGACTTTTTATTTTACAGAACAACATCAGCCACGAAAAACTCAAACTGTCAGAATGGAAATCAGGAATCTGATCAGCTGCAGCAGAGACGGAGAAGAAGCCGCGACTGCAGGAGGACAGCTGAGTGAAACATGCTGGATATAAACCCACACAGTGACTGGTGGAGTACCAGGGGACCCCGGTGCTGCCAGCAGTGTGCAAAAAGCACAAAACCTGACAGTGATGTGAGAAGATAACAGATGGAGTCATTAGGCTTATGCTTTATGTATCTTGGGATATGCAAACTGAGGCTGCAGCTACTTCAGTAAATATTTCATATGACGCAACATGTGGTGGGCACAGCGAGTGACCCGAATCAAACCAACCTGCACGCTGTGACACCGGCAGCCTCAAAGTGATGTAACTGCGTCTCTGGAGGACATCAGCAGCTGTTTGCAAGTGTGTGTGTGGTGAAGTTGCTCTTTCAGCTTTAATGTGTGTGTCTGAGCAGCAGCAGCAGCTCTGGGGTTCATGCTCTGGTGCTTTATTTGATATTAACTCCCTGAGATTTGCCAAACTGTTTAATTTATCGAACTTAAAATAGTTTAAATGTTGGATTCATTACCACTGTGTGCTTTCAGGGGAACAGTTTAGAAAAGAGGGAAAATGATGTAGCATCGTCACAGTGCTGTGAGTCTTCTGCTGGTGTGTGGTCATGTGGTAGGATTTTAAAAACTGATAACTGGTCAGATGTCTAGAACCATGTTTGTCTTCACACAGATGAAATGAGGCCAGAAGCGCTCCTGTCCAACAGGTGAGCTGTGAGATGGATGCAGCTGATGCCCAAGGCTGACCACTAGAGGCAGCAGCAGGTATTGCAGCTCCTCCCATTGACCTGCATGTCGGGTGTGAGCACGAACGGTTGTCTGCCTCTCTGTGCGTCTGCTCTGTGATGGTCTGGTCACCTGCATCTTGGATCATCACGGATCATCTCAGGTCCTCCACCATGAACGGTCACTGAGAAGAACAGCTGAACTAACCCACTCTGACCAACCCCACAAACATGGTGCAGATCTGTAGATGGAAACCAACTCACTGATCATTCATTTTGGGTGTTAAACTTGATCTAAAGCAGCTCGGAGAACGAAGATCATTTTATTGGAGCTGAAATCTCTCAGCAGTCTCTCAGAGTTTGATTGATTTTGGGACTCGATAAGCGACATCAGACGCAGCGAGCGTGGTCGTCTCAGAGACGCAGCTCCAGCTCCGTGTGGTCCAAACAGTGAATCACGCAAAGCTGCTCTGAATATTTCCGCTTTAAATTATTGAACTATTATATTATTATTATTTATTTATTATTTATTTATTATTTATTTATTATTTATTTATTATTTATTTATTATTTATTATTTATTATTTATTATTTATTATTATTTATTATTATTTATTATTATTTATTATTATTATTTATTATTTTTATTATTATTATTTATTATTTTTATTATTTAATTATTATTATTATGTTTCTAAGATTCACTTTTGTTTATTATAACTATCACATTATTGTTTTTTATTTATATTATCCTGGCAGATGGCCCCGCCCCTCCCTGGGCCTGGTTCTGCTGGAGGTTTCTTCCTGTTAAAAGGGAGTTTTTCCTTCCCACTGTCGCCAAGTCGTTGCTTATAGAGGATCGTTCTTTCTTACATTTTACCTCACAATAAAAACATCTGGTGAGTGTTGTGATGAGTTGGAGTTATACGAGTGTATGATTTTACACTTCTGCTCTGCACCCTCGCAGCAGTAATTCGATAACGATGTTTTATTAAAGATTAAAGACCTTAAAAACATTTCTCTGTCGCAGAGAGAAAGAGATTTTTCACAGACCTGAATGTGAATCCCTGAGACCTCAGAGACTCCTTGAGAAAGCAGAGGGAGATAAGGAGAGACTAACACGGCACGGATAAATGCTTCATTAAGACGATTCTGCCTCCAAATGAGAGGAAATATTCTGCTGTCTTTGCCAAGAGTTATGATAAAACAAACAAACACTGAGCTCGTGTAGATTTTCCCCCTAAATGATAAAGACGGCTTATTTACGACCACGCTGCGTTTAATAAAAAAGCAGCCACTCGATCTCCCCGGAGCCGCTGGAGAGCAGCTCTTCCGTCACGTCGAGTGATTTACAGCGAGAGCCTCCTTATTTCTCACAGATGCAGTTTCCTCCCCGGCCTTCAGAATTATTGCGGAACAAATTAGCGGCCGGGGATTTGTGCACACCCGGAGCGGCGCTCAGAGAAACGGGACTCACAGTAAATGTTTGGTCCTAACTGATGGCCGGTGGCGAGTGGGCGGCCCGCAGGAGAGCGTCGCGCCCCGTGTTTGTCTCTGCGCAGTGGAAAATGTTTTAGCGTCCCCTCGAATTCACAGTCATCGATTCACATCCACCCACGCTGCTTCATTTCTTTAGTATCCTCTGCTGGCCGCTCGGCTGGTAAACATGACTCACTCGGTGCAGTTTCCTGACATCAGCTCACAGGATCGGAGCTTTAAAGCCAAATAACAAAAACAAGCGGCTCTCCTGCTGCTGGCTGCGACCCGGGCACACACAGAGTACCTGTTTGCTGATATTTTCCAACTGGTGGATGTGAAAAATCTCAAAGAGTAATAAAGATAATAGAGTCATTTGTGGCAGCGAATAACAAGAATAATCTCACATCCACAGGATACTAGAAAAGATTCAACCCATCAAACACATCTGCAGGGAGCTGAAAAACAAGCTTCACGTGTGATTACAGCGCTTCTCAATGCTCACTTCATTCAGTTTTATTTACACAGAATCACAACAACAGTCGCCTCAAGGTGCTTTATTGTAAGGTAGACCCTACAATAATACATACAGAAAAAACCCAACAATTATACGACCCTATGAGCAGCACTTTGGCGACAGTGGGAAGGAAGAACTCCCTTTTAACAGGAAGAAACCTCCAGCAGAACCAGGCTCAGTTATGAACAGAATATGTGACAAAGGGCAGCCTCGGCGGGATCCATCGTCCACCACGAACGATTAGATTTACTGCTGGTTCTGCGACAGTGGGAAGGAAAAACTCCCTTTTAACAGGAAGAAACCTCCAGCAGAACCAGGCTCAGGGAGGGGCGGGGCATTAACAATATGAAGAGCATTTCTCATGTACTGCTTCCTGATGCCCTGGACATACTCATCAAGAAATATTCTTCAAAAAGTGAGGTCACGCTGCGATCCCGCCCACACACTCATCACAGAGCTGCAGAATAGGAGGCGGCATAAACACTCTGACTGTGGCAGGTTCAGCTGTACGTGTCCAGAGGAACGAGCAGAAGGACACGAGGTCATGTTTGCTGCTACGACTGTAGGAGATAAACGGTCAGATTACAGCTCACACCTACAGTCTTAATCCTCCTCGACTTTTTGAAGGTATCTGCTTTTTCCATGTTCTGAAAAGTCTTTAAAAAGAACGATGAAACCGTGTGGTGCAGTTTAGCGCCCTTTACTTCAGGATAAACTGATTGATTAGCAGCTCGTGTAACGTCAGCGTGTGCTGCTGAACGCACCACAAACAGCAGCAAAGCTTCAGCTGCGACTCGTTTCTAAGCGAGTGGTTTTTCCCAGCTGCACCACACCTGCCAGGCCCTGCTTTAGATAAGCAGATCTCCACTCCAGACACGATCTGAACACTTTCAATATCTGGCCTGAAGCGGGTCACGTGATAGGTCACAGCCCCGGCGTGGACAAAAACAACACAAAATCTACAGGATGCATAAATGAATGTCGTTATCTGGAGCCGATCTCATTAATCTGCTGCTGCGTGGTTTGGATTGCTCAGCCGCATGTCCACGCTGAGGCATCGTTCAGGCAGGAAATGCAGTCTGTGATTACCAAGCAGATAAGGACGCCATCCATCAGTGGTCTGCAGATCTCTGTTTAGACCGGGAACTCCAGGCCTCAGCGTCCTGCAGGTTTTAGATCATTACCAGGCCGCTGGAGAACTTCAGGACGTGTTGAGGAGGTCAAGGATGCATCTACAACGCAGTGATTACATCATTATGAATGTAAAGGCCGATGTTTGTGCAGGCGAGCTCTGGTTGCTGTGTGAATAAGCGCGTGCTGAACGTCTGAATGAAACCACTATTGGACACATTTAAAACAAAAATGTTTTGTTAAACTTTAAAAGACATTTTGGTCTCTGCAGCCGTCCTGCAGCCCGTCCTGCCGTCTGTCCTGCCGTCTGGGCTGTTCCTCGGTTACCTCACGGTCCGAGCTCTGTGTTCGCCGTCTGCCATTAGAGCCCGTTTCCTCTCTCCGGCTGCAGCCAAAGCACTGGGAGAAAACACTTGTATGAATCCACTACAATCAATCCATTGTTCCCGCTCCCAGTTTAATCAGCGAGCACCCACTCCTAATTCCAGCTCCGTTTGTCTCGAGCACTCAATACTCCTTCAGTCTGACTTCCATCGCTAACAGCTGTAGGAGGATCTAACCTGCAGCTCGCAAAAGCAAATCACCTCGACCGCACGTCAGTATGTTTTTCCATCGCTGTGTGTCAGCGCCGTGTTACCGATTGGACGTTGGAAAACACTGGACACATGCAGAGAGCCTCCTGTCAGAAACTATTAAGACCGTGCAACAACAGAGCAAGTGCAGCGTGAAGTGGAAAACAAAAGTGGAGGACTCATCAGCTCTGGATTTGAATAAATTCCCAGCAAGTCTCATTCATCCTTTTCAAAACCAATTTCTCTCTGCCGTTTTTGGCCTTTACACCTTCCTCTTTGGCGAACGATTGGAGTCATGACCGCGTAAGCAATGAGAAGAAATTGCACTGTTGAGGAAAACTAAACTCGGCTTCGCCTTTTTCGCCTCTCCTGTGGAAATTGCTTTTGTTTTGATGACAGCGTCACAGAAATGGGAAACAAATCATCAAAACAAATCTCACCGTGACAGTCATTACAACAGTTTTGTGTTATTTCACTGTGAAATAGGAGATTTCAGAGAATTTTAAAGAAGCATTAGTACGATGTGTTTCACACAGGCATCGACGGCTCATTGACGTCTCGCCTATTTGGCCATCAGCTGACATATAATGTCCAACTATGAGAAAAGTGCACAAGCGTGGTGATGGATAAATAAAGCTGCTGTATACACACTTAAATACATAATTCATACTTAAGAGTAAATGAACTGGTTCTTTCACAAATGCACCAGAGAGCAACTTGCCCATTTGGCGCGCAGACTGGGATCAAACCACCAACTGACCTGCTCGACCTCCTGATCCACAGCCGCCCCCACAATACTGCATTTTTAATTTCATGAGTAAAGTATGAATTCTGTACATATACATACACAAACATGTTCATGATCATTTTGAAAGTGCAGTCTCTGATACCCGGCAAATCCCAGCATCCCTCACAAAGTCTTGTTTTGTGATTGGACAGACTGCAGCTGGTGATGGCGGCGTTCTGGTCCTCTGTGAGCTGGAGGGTCACTGCTACGTCGTCCACCGTCACCGAGTATATTTATATTATAGTGACTGAACCTGAGAAGGGAGCCAGAGATCGACAGACGGATTGGTGGTGCAGCTGCAGTGATGTGGACGCTGCACCGGTGAGCTGAGCGTAAAAGCAAAGCTCTCAATTTACCGGTCGATCTACGTCCCTACCCTCACCTATGGCCACGAGCTGTGGGTAGTGACGGAAAGAACGAGATCGCGGATACAAGCGGCAGAAATGAGCTTCCTTCCTTCCTGGCCTCTCCCTTAGAGATAGGGTGAGAAGTTCGGCCATCCGGGAGGGGCTCAGAGTAGAGCCGCTGCTGCTCCACATCGAAAGGAGCCAGCTGAGGTGGTTCAGGCATCTGACAAGAATGCCTCCTGGGCGCCTCCTGGGTGAGGTGTTCCAGGCATCTCCCACCGGGAGGAGGCCGGCAGACCCAGGACACGCTGGAGAGGTTATATCTCTCGGCTGGCCTGGGAATGCCTTGGTGTTCCCCCGGATAAGCTGGAGGAGGTGGCTCTGCTTGGGCTGCTGCCCCTGCGACACGGCCCCGGATAAGCGGAAGATGGATGATTCAACCTTTTGCACTTTTAAGGGTTGAAATACACGTGCATCCCCTCCCACCACATACAGACTCTGGAAGTCTGGGAATCACTCCTGATCACTTCATCCATTCAGAGTTATCGGTGACCTGAAGCTCCGATTCCCAGTCCGATCTCATGATCCTACAAACCAGCACAGAGACTGCAGCTAATAAAACAAAAGTAAACATCATTAGGAATTAAATGTAATTCCTCTCTACCAGCTTCTGCAAGAGTCAGGCGATTAAAGCGATTCCAGCATAATAATCATTTTGCATTTGATTTCTGCATATATGGACATTTTAATATAGATGAAAGTGAATTTCAGCATGTTAAAAATAGTCCTCTTTCTCTTCCCACTGAGGAACTTATTAAGTCTTCGGCCGTTTCCTGTAAAACTTTACAGCACGCCAGTGACACTCGCGTTTACCGTGTTTGAATATCAAGGCTGCAGAGAGGTGTGGAAAAGGAAGCTGTGGGTCAACGTGAGACGCAGGGAGAGAGGACGAAAACAGGCTGAAAGGTGGGAGGAGGGAAAAAGACGTGAGTGATGGAGTGAGGCGTGGATATCCCCCAGGTGGGGCTACAATAGTATGAATGGAGGAAATGAGTCTGGAAGCCTGCTGGGCTAATCATGAGAAAACTGGGGAGGCCTGCGTCGTCCCGCTCGCTCCGATCAAGCTCAAAACAGGCACGAGCACGAGCCTCTTCCTGCGCTTACGGGGACAAACCCGGCCTCTAACTACCAGCATGCTGATTCTACTCTAAACATGTGAGAAAGATCCACTTCCTGCTGCAGACTCTGTATGAATGATGCAGCCGCTGCGACAGCAGCCTCACGTTTAAAGCCACAGGTTTGTCTGCTTTACGCGACTGTATTTGGTTTAGCGCTAAGTAAGTAGCTTCTGCAAGGACGTTTGGTTAGAGAGCTGCTGTTTAGTGCTCAGCAGAGATGGGTAATCTGATTACTGTTTTCAGGTACCGAGTAAAGTAAGGGATTACTATTGCAAAAACAGTAATTAGATTACCGTTACTTTCCCGTAGGAACGCTGCGTTACTGCGTTACTAAAACCGTGATTTTTTTGCGAGAATGTCTCATGACAGTGACGTAAGCGAGTGCGACGTTCGTGACAACAGCTGTGTGCAGATCAACAATGGATCATATATCGAGTGCAGAGAGAGTATGAGCGTGCAGCGTTTAAAGCGTGGAAGTACTGACCTTACTTTGAGTTTGATTCCATAAAAAGTGACAAAAACATTAGTGTCCGTTGTGCGTGGGAAGAAAACTTCTTTTTACAGCGAAAAAAACCCTAAACTTCCGAGCAAGCACCGAGTAGCTACGACGTAATGGGAAACTCACAGAGAAACTCGCGGATTCTTCCACTGGGGTGGCTGTAGCTCAGGTGGTAGAGCAGGTCATCTACTGATCGGAAGGTTGGTGGTTCGATCCCTGGCTTCCCCAGTCTGCATGCCAAATATCCTTGGGCAAGATACTAACCCCAAATTGCTCTCCGATGCATCCATATGAATGTGTGTGTGAATGTTACTTAGAAAGCACTTAGAAAAATGTGCCTGTGCGAATGGGTGTGAATGGGTTAATGTACAAGTTGTGTACAGCGCTTTGAGTGCTCAGAAAGAGTAGAAAAGCGCTATATAAGAACCAGTCCATTTACCATTCCACTGACAGCTGCACACCTGCACCAGGGTAACCCTCCGCCTACCCCACTCCTGCTTTACAGGTGAAAATAGAGCAACCGCTAGTCTTTGACTTTATTTATTTTCTGCTGTGTTTTACTTGCATCTATTTGAAAGACTGAGTGTAAACACGCAGAAAATAGGTTTAAATGTTAAACTAATTTCTTCCAGTCAGTGAATGTTGCAGATAATTAATTGTTTGCTTGATGCATAAAGTTAAAAGATTAAAACTAATAAAACAAGTTTTAAAAAGAGACTTTTCCATTTGATTACATTTTGTATGATGATTATGCAGAAAAAGTAGAATTGGGCTGAAAGATCTATCACTTTATCACCTATTCAGGTTGTAAATCGTGTTTTTAAAAAGTAACTAAGTAACTAAGTAATTAATTACTTTTGAAAATAAGTAATCAGTAAAGTAACAGGATTACTTTTTTGGGGAAGTAATCGGTAATTAGTTACTGATTACTTTTTTCAAGTAACTTGACCAACACTGGTGCTCAGTGACATTACATCGTAGAATTTCACCAAAACTGTATTAGTGTTCAGATAACGTCATTCAAAATGATCCTAAAGGCTCCAGCAGCTACAGCTGTGCTATGTCGCCATCCACCTGTCAGTTAAACAGGCCACGCCCCTGATAATACATGCTTTAAACCTTAAGTGGCCAAAGAAAAGGCTTACGGTGAGTTGTATGTGAGCGGTGACACCTACAATGCATGTTGGTGCAGCTAAAGCTCTTAGCGTCACCAGCCGACAGGACGCCAACGACAAGGATTCATCTTCCAAGTCTGAACTGCAGCCTCGTTTCTGCACAGCGAGCACGTCACTGCTGCATTAAACCTGAGCGTCTGTCTGATTCTCGCCCAGTGCGTCCTGCAATAGATACTGCGCTCCGCTGCCGTCCTGCTCACATATTGCTCTGAATTCGTGACCCGAGTGCGTAAAAGCTGCAGTCACTTTGAGCTGCGGGCGCGATGTTAGCAGAGTGTCACTTTACACCTGAGACATTCAGCAGGTGAACTCATCCACAGTGCTCTTTTACTCTGAGGAGTGCTCTTAATCAAAAGGTTAATGAGTGTCAGCCAACATAAGATGTTATTCATGAGTCAAATCAAGACTTATTTAGCCAAACGCTTCACATAAGGAAGAGAGCGAAACAGGCTTTTTATTGAAGGAGTGTTTGAAGCTGAAACAACCTGTAGACAAATCAATCTGATCTGCAGCATCTTTGGCCATCGTTGCCCTTCTGCAAGCAGATCCTGGTGAGACACGTCTTTGCTGGATGCAGAGATATGTCCTCTTTTAAAGAGCAATAAAGTTCACATTAAGAGGTTCGAGTGAGTCACAAACGCCCTCAGACTGCAGTTTGTGTCTTCCTTGGGACTCAGCTCTGCTCCGTTTTTATTACCTTTGCTTTCACTCTGTAATCGCGTGGCAAGCTTTACTAAAAAGATTCGGCCTCAGCTCACAGAAGAAAAGATACACAGGCTGTTTATACAGAAGGAGTCGCCCCCTGCTGGCCATGCAGGTTTAAGCTAATCCCACATCGGGGCAAAATAGTGCGAGTGCAATCTCCAAATAGTGTTCATAGGTGTGCAATTAGTTCACAAAGGTTGTGCAGGTGCAGTCGGTTCATTTCAAGAACAAGCACAAAAACTGAGACGTGCTTTTTTTCTGCTTTAAGTAAGTAATCAGCAGCAAACTGCAAAGATTAACAAATCACTTCATGTCCTTGAGTTAAATATTCTCCTCTATATTTTGCAATCTTGTGGCTGCACTGGTTTCTTAACCACTGTGTGCAGTGAGGGTGAATTCTGGCCCTCGGACTCGGCCTTTAGAGTAAAAACACTCTGCAGTCGTCTCTGGCTACACCCAACTGTGCACAGCTGTGGCAGACTTGCTGGCTTCACCTGGTTCAAACCAACGTTCGATGGCCGTTCTTTGACTTTTCACGTTTGTGCTCTTTGGTACATAAGCTCTTAATGTCCCAGTGCCAAACAAGCTTTGCCATCTTGCTGGTATTCAGATCTTCGCCACTGGCCGTCAGTTTCAAGGTTTACTGCAGCCACCGTTGTGTCACATTTAATACAGTTAAAATATATAAAAGCAACAATAAATTGATTTTTGTCTTATGAATCTTCGAGGACCTATTCATTATTCACAGTGCAGTTTAAGAGGCACAAATAGAGGTGGGTGCAGAGGTGCGATGCGGATGTCCTTATCTGACTTTTGGAAAGAAATGCAAATAAGAAATGCTCACAAAATGTGAACTTTTCCTTCGAGCGTAAAGCTGCCTCCTGCGCAGCCGTGAGGAGAACTCCATAAAGCAATTATAGACCCACCAGGCTGATAAACAGCAGCAGACCTGACCCGGCTCATCCTGTTCCCATTCTAACATCCAGTCTGAACCCTAAACCAGCCTGGGATACAGAGGTGGCCTAAAAGCACCTCCACGCTTTGGAGGATATTTCTAATCAGCCTGTTTTTGGGAGGGCACGGCCCCCATAAAAGCAGAGACGAGCATGTGCACAGACACTCGTCCCAGCAGGTGCTTCGAGGTGCGCTGGCGTGCACGCCGATGCCGAATGAGACCACACGCAGCACGCAACAGTGCACAGGTACGGCAGTCGAAAACATTTCTCCTGTCGGATCATATTTGGCTCCAAAATAAAAAAGGAGGAAGCTCAACCTCATGCTCGCTTACCCTCATCACCCTCCTGCCCACTTACTTTAACAGCTCCAATTAGAAGTGAAATCTCCCAGGGCCCCCCGCCGGCTTGTACAACCTCCCACCTATGAAGGGCCGGCACAGGTCAGCGAGCACTCGCATCACAGGCGAGGAATGAAGAGAATGCAGATTCTCTCCAGCGGCGCGGCTGTGACCTGCGGCAGCTTCTAGGAGACGTTTTAAATATTGGACGGAAATTCGGATCATTGCATGATATTCCGAATGGAAATGTTACTGTAGGGGATCTTTTTGCCTTACAAAATATAAAATGGTCATTCACTCCCATTTTCTGGTGTATAGTTAATCCTTAGATGGTGTTTTTTCTTGGTTTAGACTCGTCTGAAGCAGGCCTCATCCTGTCACTGGTGTTCATCAGCTTAGGGTTAATAAGGCTACGTACACTCTGCAGGTCCATCCATCCATTCGCTTCCGCTTATCCTTTTCAGGGTCGCGGGGGGCGCTGGAGCCTATCCCAGCTGTCATAGGGCGAGAGGCAGGGTACACCCTGGACAGGTCGCCAGTCTGTCGCAGGGCTCCCACTCTGCAGGTCTTGATGCTCAATTCTGATTTTTTGATCAAATCCAATTTTTTTGTCTGCTTTTTCACACGACAAATAAAATGTGACAGCAAACGCGCTCTAGTGTGAACGCTCAAAGCGGCAAAAGAAGACGTCACACACAACACGCTCTGTTTAGACCCAGACCAACAGTATGTTTGACTGATGGCCCTTAATATAAAGACTTCGGACTTTACGTTTCCCAATTTTTGCTTTAAGTTATTTTGTTATTTACATAATAATGTAAATAACCTAATAATGATCCTTATTGCTGTTTTAGAGGAGCGCTGCTTCAAAGGATAGTTACAGATTTCTGTCAGAATCTGCAGATTATACAGAACAAATAAAATGTTCACATTTCTCCAACGTTGTCTTCCCAACAGTTTCACTGACATCTGGATGGGCAGGAAGCGTTCACGATGTCTTCTCCGGCGCTGATAATTGGCGTCTGTCTTGTGTCAGTGACGTAAAAGACGGATTTAATGCGACATGACCATCAAACAGCAGCTTTCTAAATGTATCGGATTCAGCACCACATACGAAAGTGACCCAGATCGGATTTGAAAATATTGGCCGTTCACACTGTCACACCATGATCGGATATGGGTCGCAGAGGGTCAAAAAAATCGGATTTGATGCGCTTTCGCCTGCAGTGTGAACGCAGCCTAAGACTGCACTCCAAACCTGACCAGAGAAACTCCCACATCACTCACCCACCTCTCTTCAGTTGGGACACACTGGTTTTTATATGATGTACGGTGCAAACTGATACAGATTCACACCAGGAAATGTGCAAAGAAGCAAATACACATCAGCACAAGACGTCTGTGAAAGTCCTCAGTCATCCAGGTCATCATAGTCTAAGGAGCATGGGAAGAAAAGCGTCTCGGCTTCCTTAAATTGTTTGAAGACGTTTTCTCTTCAGGCTTAGAGGGAAAATGTTCCCTCTAAGCCTGAAGGGAAAAAGAAGGAACACACACATGTAAAGGAAGCACTCAAAACGTGCGGCTATCCTAAATGGGCGTTTTTAAAGTCAGCAAAGAGGCACAGAAAAGAAGATCAGACACCAGCGAGGGAGGATAAGAAGGACAGACAACAACATTGTCATCCCCTATGTAGCCGGTGTATCAGAAAAACTCAGGAGGGTTTTCTCCAAGCATGACATCCCGGTGTACTTCAGACCCAGCAACACACTCAGACAAAAACTGTTTCACCCGAAAGACAAAACGCCAAAACACAGACTTAACAATGTGGTGTTTGCTGTACAGCAGCGAGGAATGCCCAGACCTCTACATCGGAGAGACCAAACAGCCACTTCACAAGCGCATGGCACAACACAGAAGAGCCACCTCCACAGGACAAGACTCAGCTGTCCATCTGCATCTAAAGGTCAAAGGTCACTCTTTGAGGATGCCAACGTTCACATTTTGGACAGAGAGGACAGATGGTTTGAAAGAGGAGTAAAAGAAGCATCTATGTCCACTGTGAGCGACCATCTTTGAACAGAGGCGGTGGTTTACGACACCAACTGTCTGTCATCTATAATCCAGTTTTGAGATCCCTTCCCAGACGCCTTAACGTTAGGGCTGGGTATCGTCACTGATTTCTAGAATCGATTCGATTTCGGTTCACAAGGTCCAGAATCGATTAGATCCACAATTCGATTCAATTCGATTCGATTTGATTTAAATCTGGGAAATTTTGCCTCAGACAGTCAGAAATATTATAATTCAGATCAGTACATTTACATATTTTTGTATCTGTAAAAAGGAAGCTGACACACGCAAGACTTTATCAAAGGTGTGAGCGTCACAGCAGAGGCCTTTGTGTCAAAGCAGCTGAAGATAAAACAGAAACACATGAAGGTGATTTTCCTGACCTGGATTTTATAAAAATATTCTGCAGTAGATCAAAAACGAAAGAAAACCATTGATCAACACATGAACATTACCTCTGAAGTTACAGCGGTTTTATTACAGACACAGCTGAGCGTTTTGCATAATTGTAAAAAGTTTAAATTTGTTCAGAAGCCTGTTGAACAGCAGAAATTAGGTTTTCTTTTTGGAAGTAAGTAAAAGGGAAAAAATCAGTGGCCGACAGGCTGTAAACAACGGTAGACTTGTGCGTAACAAGCAAGCGAATAATGCAGAAAACTGATTTTTAGACGGGAAACTGTTCTTGAAGTATACAAGTACACTGAACTGCTGGTTCAGTCAACATTGTTTGGAGAGAGATCAACTAACAGCTTCAGAATCAGCACAAAAAGGGCGTGAACACAAAGCTCGACCCGCCGAAACATCAGAATCAGCGAGCTGTCGGCTTTCAGCCCCGACCGTGTCCGTGCCATCGGGTGAGAAAGGCGACATCTCACTGATCCTGATCCGTCGGCAGGTCGAGCTTTGTGTTTACGTCTCTGTGCAGAATCCGTGTTCCTGCTCTCATTTACTGTTTTAGCTGTTTGGTGGTTGTTGAAATGTTGTGAGGTTTAACCTGAGATTCTGGCGTTTCGGGCAAAATAAATTAATATTAAAAAATCGATTCAGGATTTTAATGAACAGATATCACGTTATCCAAGCCAGAATCGATTTTAATCGATAAATCGATTATCAAAATCCACCCTACTTAACGCCCACTCACATCCTGGGCCATCTGACCTCAGGAAATCACATAATAGGGTGGGGCCAGGTTTCACAATGAGCTCACCCAAAACCGTGGCTGATTGGGACCCACACCCGCTTTCACACCTTGGCTTTGGATGTCTACAAGAAAAAAACATCCATACCGATCTTCCAAAACCTCGCCTCTGGGATTTGCCATGAATACAACACAATAAGAAAAGACTTTAACGCTGAAACCACTAAAAACAAAACCAGTCTGGAAACGAGCTGAAACTGAAGTGACCTCAAAACAAAACATTTATTCAGGAAATAAATAAAAACTAATAAGAAAATGCAAAACTATCCTCTGTTTATACTAAAGTCAGGTGCAGAAATAAAATGAAATGTCAAAGAACATTTAGCTCCCAGGAGGAAACCAGTCTGATGTTTATGGAACATCTAAAGTTAATCTGATGGGATTATGGTGAGACTCTCCACACCTCCATCATTATTTCACCTACAGCCGCTCGTCCTGTCGTGGGTTGGGGTCGTCTGAGGTCACGTGCTCCCTGAGCCTGGATCTGTTGAAGCCAGTTTCTCCTCTTGTGGTCCTTACAGGGAATCATCTACTCACTGGAGCGCCCCCTCCCTCTCCACCTCACGATACAAACTGGTGCTGCCACGAAGGGTGAGGACTCTCCTTGTTAAGACAGATGCTGTTGCACCGAGTAATCTAAAATCCAATATTCAACAGGCTCTCCAAACTAAACATCAAACTACGCTGTGACAAATGCTAAAAAGGAACCTGAGCGGATGCCCAGTTTCCCTTTCTTATTGATGTCAGCATGCTAACATGAGCCCTCCTTTCTTCAGCCTGAGAGCTGCTGCTGCCTCTGCACAGTCTCCATATTTGGATGCTTTTATGTTACAGAAACAAAGAGCCCGACACCGACTGCAGGATCTTCTCCCATCTCGACACCTCCTCTGAAGTCTCGTTAGATAACATTTCTGTTTCATAAGCTCTGACTGAAGAAATGACAGTCTGACAAGCCCAGAAACAACACCTGCACTTAATGCTAGCTAGAAAGTGGAGGTGGGCAGCCTCCACCGAACTGAATCACCACAGGAATGTTCCAACTATTCGCTATTATAGGATCTGAAGGCGGAGGAATGGTGTGTGTGTGTGAGGTGATGTGGGTGAGAAGGTTGAGAGATGAAGGCAAATATTTGGTTGCTAAGAGTGACGGGATGCACATGTCAGGCTATCATCGGCGGCGGGAGCGAGCCGGGGGAGGCGAGCAGCCCTGATAAAAGGAAACGCAGGGCGGAGATTACACGGCTGCCATCGGGGCGACAGCTTCAGGCTGACGTCTGGTCTTCAGCTACTGCACGGCGCCGATCACCGAGCAATGAACTGCATGTGAACGAGTCCTGTGAGCCTGAAACATTCGTCCGGCGCCGCCTGTGCCGAGCATTAGCTTTAAGCTTTTCATACAGAACATAAACAAAGTGCTTTTTACACTGAATGACTTGGTTGGACTCGATGAGAAACGCCTCCTTCGATCAGCTTAAACGCAGATGGGTGGATGAGCCACACAGAGCAAAAGCACCGCATCGCCCGGGCCGTGTGTCTGTGTGTGATCACTGCTCGCTCAGACATTAACAAAGTAACAGAAACAGGAAGTGCATTTCAGGGCTGCGTTAGCCTGAGAAGCTAGCACTGTCCTGGCTCCTGTCATGATATCACTTTTCTTTGTCCCAGATTGTTCTGGTGTTCCTGCTGCCGCCGGCTGACGGTGGAGACGGCGCCAGCTCGGGCATGTTCACGCTCAGAGCTTTGAGCATTAAACATCGAAACACAGACGGGTTGGTGAGCTGAAACATGCAAACCTGCTGCTTACACTTCTGTTTTAATAACAGGCAGCTACCATGGGCACGTTCGGCTGCTCCCTGATTTCCCAAGCTGTCACCGCAGCAGATGGAGCCTCCCGTTTACCCGGGCCGGGGGCTGGCACTGGGAGCTCGTGGCCCCCTGAAGCTGGGCTTAATAAAATGCAGCCACACTGACAACTTCTCTGACGCTGTCAGTCTCGGGAGCCAAATCCAAATGCCAACATCAAATAAATTATTTCGATCGTCTGTTCTGGACAGGTTGAGTTACGAGCGTCTTTCTGCTGCTGCCAAAAACTCTTGGAGGTCCTGTGACGAGGGCCTCTCCTCCTTCTGAAGGTAACCCTGGTGATGGTCCAACCAATGGGAATTTGGTTTGGTGCCTCCGATGCACTGACATCATCCAAAAGAAGCTGAAATACTGGAATCACATGGAATTCCTGATTAATTCCAGGGTTTCCGATACCAGGATTAGGGCCCACAAGCAGGATAAGAAAAGATGACGCATTCACTGCTCATAACATAGACCAGGGGTGGGTGTCCTGCAGGTTTTAGATGTGTCCTTGAACCAACACAGCTGATTTAAACGGCTGAATTAGCTCCTGCAGCTCTCCAGAGGCCTGCTAACGAACTAATCACGTGATTCAGGTGTGTTGACCCAAGGTGAGATCTAAAGCCTGCAGGACGCCGGGCCTCGAGGCCTGGAGTTGCCCATCCCTAACATAGACTGTTAACCCTTTAAGACCTACCATAGAACCAAGTCGCCAGAGCTTATATTATATGTTTACATGCTGTGGAGCCATTTTTGGGAGCATTTCAAGTTGCTATACATCAATACAACCATTACAGCCTAGATTTTAATAATATGTATGAATTAAGTGCATAGTAATTACATAAATTGCAAAAAAGTGCAATAAACTACAAAAATATTGAAAATCGTTTTTGTTTTTTAACATATATTTCTAGTTAGAGAAATTTAAGAGGCTTATCCCTCAAAACTGTAAATACAAAAAAGTTGCACAAAATAGTTTCCCACCACAGGAAATTTATTTTGAGTGTCTTCATAGTTTTATTTTTGAAATACACCAATTTTTATACACTGCAGGAAAAACGAAAATAAATATTATAATGCAAATTTGCAAAAAAGCAGCATATGCATCAAAATAAACTATTTCCAGCAGTGCAATATGAGTCCTAAGCATCCCAGAAACCACACAGAAAGTCATAAAGTCAAAGATAACTTTTAAAAACACCAGTATAGGCTCATGAGGCCCTGATGGTAAAAAACTACATTTTCGCAAAAATGACGCCACTTCCGGTTTCCGGCAGGTCATGGCGGACATGTGATAGTTCGCGCTGACGTCTAATCCAATGTAGGAAGTGTTACAAACAGCTGATCAGATCGGCAAAGCGTGTTTCTGGAATATTATGTTTTTGTTGCTGCAAGTGCTTTTTATGCAGTTTTTGCAAAGTTATATGTGGAAGGAAACTGTGACCGAGGACAAGCTGATGGCATAAGATGTAAGTACAACTCCTCCGGTTTCATATGCAAAAAAAATTATTGCGCTAGCTCACGTGGTTGCAGAGCTACCGTGATTTAAAAATAGTTACGCAAAACAGAGCGTGCTGCTCTGACCGGCTTTAAAGGGTTAAGTATTGTGTTCAAGGCATCATAGCTAATGAACAAATACAGCTGGTAACTAGAGATACCTCCTCACTAACAGCTGGAAAACTTCAACCATTCTCAGCTGTTTGATGCGCAGCCTTCACCCACGTGTGGGCTTCAGCCCTGCGTGTGAACGCTGAACCTCAAAGCACAGATTTTATTTGTTCACTGATCACAACTGTGTGTAAAAAGAGGAAAGGAAGATATTCTCAGATGTGCTTTAATGTCCTAGTTCCAGGCTTGTTAACTTATCTGAGGCATGTGTGGCGACACAGCGAGGATAACGGCGCATCCGATGAGACGCCACAGTCGGCGCAGAGAGTTAGCAGACCACACCGGCTCTGCAACCACAGGTCCGCAGAGCAGTTCAGAGAGCGTGCAGAGGAGACCTGAATTAGGAAGGACGGCAGCAGCATAAGAATCAGGCCGAGCGATCGCAGAGTGATTCCCCAGACCAGCGCAGAAACACGTAGGTGGAGAGAAAGGCTCAGAGCAGCAATTGTTAAGGTGCTCCTGAGAAGGTTATTAAAGGCCTGATTGCTACAGTGGAGCTGTTGCACACACACAAGACCTCCTATAGACCAGAAGTGCACTAAAGGGTGGCAGGGTGTTGATTAAAAAGAACAAAAAGCACCAAACCTACTGTCTCCTCCCTGAACCTGTCCTCAGCGCTGAAAGACTCGGCAGACACGGGAGGACACCGCGGCACTTCCTGTGACCACGCCTCGATGTCAGAGATGTCGGAGGACACCTGCAAATCCTCAGGTGCTTTTTTCTGCCTGCACCGCTAATGGGAACGCTGCAACTGCAACAACGTGGAGTTCACTGTGCATGCTGCTGTGCATCACTGGTTTGATGCTGGTTTACTAAACTGGAAATGCAGTCGGAAAACTTTCTCTCTGCATTGCTTTGCTGAGTGCTGCCATATTAGGAAGTTGGGGAACATTTCCTGACGTGCACATACAGTGGACTTTATCGTGTTTTGTTCCATTTTTAGCGCGAGCTACCCCGGCACATCGTTTTTAACCCTTTAAGACCTACCATAGAACCAAGTCCACCAGAGCTTATATTATATGTTTACATGCTGTGGAGCCATTTTTGGGAGCATTTCAAGTTGATATACATCAATACAACCATTACAGCCTAGATTTTAATAATATGTCTGCATTAAATGCATAGTAATTACATAAATTGCAAAAAGTGCAATAAACTACAAAAAAATTGAAAATCGTTTTTGTTTTTTTAACATATATTTCTAGTTAGAGAAATTTAAGAGGCTTATCCCTCAAAACTGTAAATACAAAAAAGTTGCACAAAATAGTTTCCCACCACAGGAAATTTATTTTGAGTGTCTTCATAGTTTTATTTTTGAAATACACCAATTTTTATACACTGCAGGAAAAACGAAAATAAATATTATAATGCAAATTTGCAAAAATTTAAAATTTTTAAAATTTTTAAAATTAAAATTTTTATCATTAGAGAAAAAATTACCAATAATCATCCCACAGATGTAATATTATCTACAGCTACTTGTAGTTCCATTGATGTTAAGTTAGACTCTTTTTTTCCAATCGATCTTTCTGAGTTAACGTCAATAATTACTTCCTCCAAACCATCAACGTGTCTTTTAGACCCCATTCCTACAAAACTGCTCAAAGAAGTTCTGCCATTGATTAATTCTTCGATCTTATATATGATCAACCTATCTCTAATAATCGGCTATGTACCACAGGCCTTCAAGGTGGCTGCAGTTAAACCTTTACTCAAAAAGCCATCTCTAGACCCAGCAGTCTTAGCTAATTATAGGCCAATCTCCAACCTTCCTTTCATATCAAAAATCCTTGAAAGAGTAGTTGTCAAACAGCTAACAGATCATCTGCAGAGGAATGGTTTATTTGAAGAGTTTCAGTCAGGTTTCAGAGCTCATCACAGCACAGAAACAGCTTTAGTGAAGGTTACAAATGATCTTCTTATGGCCTCTGACAGTGGACTCATCTCTGTGCTTGTCCTTCTTGACCTTAGTGCAGCATTCGATACTGTTGACCATAATATCCTATTAGAGCGATTAGAACATGCTGTAGGTATTACAGGTATTGCACTGCAGTGGTTTGTATCATATCTATCTAATAGACTCCAATTTGTGCATGTAAATGGAGAGTCCTCTTCACACACTGAGGTTAATTATGGAGTTCCACAGGGTTCAGTGCTAGGACCAATTCTGTTTACATTATACATGCTTCCCCTAGGCAGCATCATTAGAAGACATAGCATACATTTTCACTGCTATGCAGATGACACCCAGCTCTATCTGTCCATGAAGCCAGATAACACACACCAATTAGTTAAACTGCAGGAATGTCTTAAAGACATAAAAACTTGGATGGCCACTAACTTTCTGCTTCTCAACTCAGATAAAACTGAGGTCATTGTACTCGGCGCTGAAAAGCTTAGAAATTTGGTATCTAACCAGATTCTTACTCTGGATGGCATTACCTTGGCCTTCAGTAACGCTGTGAGGAACCTTGGAGTCATTTTTGACCAGGATATGTCCTTCAACGCACATATTAAACAAATATGTAAGACTGCGTTCTTCCATTTGCGCAACATCTCTAAAATTAGAAATATCCTGTCTCAGAGTGACGCTGAAAAACTAGTTCATGCATTTATTACTTCCAGGCTGGACTACTGCAATTCATTATTATCAGGATGTCCAAAAAACTCACTGAAAAGCCTTCAGTTAATCCAAAATGCTGCAGCAAGAGTACTGACAGGGACTAGAAAGAGAGAGCGTATTTCTCCTGTTTTGGCTTCCCTTCATTGGCTTCCTGTTAAATCCAGAATTGAATTCAAAATCCTGCTCCTCACATACAAGGTCTTAAATAATCAGGCCCCATCTTATCTTAATGACCTTGTAGTACCATATCACCCTATTAGAGCACTTCGCTCTCGCTCTGCAGGCCTACTTGTTGTTCCTAGAGTATTTAAAAGTAGAATGGGAGGGAGAGCCTTCAGTTTTCAGGCCCCTCTTCTGTGGAACCAGCTTCCAGTTTGGATTCAGGAGACAGACACTATCTCTACTTTTAAGATTAGGCTTAAAACTTTCCTTTTTGCTAAAGCATATAGTTAGGGCTGGACCAGCTGACCCTGAATCCTCCCTTAGTTATGCTGCAATAGATGTAGGCTGCCGGGGGATTCCCATGATGCACTGAGTTTTTCCTTTCCAGTCACCTTTCTCACTCACTATGTATTAACAGACCTCTCTGTATTGAATCGTATCTGTTATTAATCTCTGTCTCTCTTCCACAGCATGTCTTTTATCCTGTCTTCCTTCTCTCACCCCAACCGGTCGCAGCAGATGGCCGCCCCTCCCTGAGCCTGGTTCTGCCGGAGGTTTCTTCCTGTTAAAAGGGAGTTTTTCCTTCCCACTGTCGCCAAAGTGCTTGCTCATAGGGGGTCATATGATTGTTGGGCTTTTCTCTGTATCTATGAAGCGCCTTGAGGCGACATTTGTTGTGATTTGGCGCTATATAAATAAAATTGAATTGAATTGAATTGAAAAAAAAGCAGCATCTGCATCAAAATAAACTATTTCCAGCAGTGCAATATGAGTCCTAAGCATCCCAGAAACCACACAGAAAGTCATAAAGTCAAACATAACTTTTAAAAACACCATTATAGGCTCATGAGGCCCTGATGGTAAAAAACTACATTTCCGCGAAAATGACGTCACTTCCGGTTTCGGGCAGGTCATGGCGGACATGCGATAGTTTGCGCTGACGTCTATTCCAACCTAGGAAGTGTTATGAACAGCTGATCGGATTGGCAAAGCGTGTTTCTGGAATATTATGTTTGTGTTGCTGCAAGTGCTTTTTATGCAGTTTTTGCAAAGCTATATGTGGAAGGAAACTGTGACCGAGGACAAGCTGATGCCATAAGATGTAAGTACAACTCCTCCGGTTTCATATGCAAAAAAAATTATTGCGCTAGCTCACGTGGTTGCAGAGCTACCGGGATTTAAAAATAGTTACACAAAACAGAGCGTGCTGCTCTGACCGGTTTTATGGTTTCTGCTGCAGCGGTGCAGCGGCTTGCTGCCTCACAGCAAATAATCCCCAAGTTTGTATCTTCCACCTGGGCAGGTTTCCTTCTAGCTTCCTCTCACACTCCAAAGCCATGCTCGTTAGGTTTATGGCTGTAGGTGTGCAGGGTGCACCCCGTCTTTTTCAGCCCAGACCCAGATTAAAAGGCTCTTTGAACAAGTTGTATATACAAAAAAAAATGGGGGTGACTTCCTTCAGAAGAACTGTGGAAAACTCCTGCAGTCTGAAAGCTCCCCTGGAGAACATTTGGCTGTAAACCCAAGCACACTGACCTCAGCTGCTGATCTGCTGGAAGTAAAAAAGGCAGAAGCAAACGTTCAGCGTCTCGGCTCAGAGCAGTTTGAATTAATCACACCTAACGAGCAGGTTCGTCTACGCTGTAAACGATCTACTCTGAATATGATCAGAATCAGGCGTAGCGCTCGGTGCCTCCAGACATCTTTAACTGTGGCTGATGAAATCACAGTGCTGGAGTTCAGGCTTCAGCTGCAGCGTGAGCACGCTTACTGAGGCCAAACACGCTGTAATGGAGCACGCCGCTGGGTTTATAATGAGGTTTCCGTGGTCACTGCTCAGGTACGCGCTCTCTAAGCCACACTGAGAATATACGAGCCTTTAGACGGTTCGTGCAAATGTCTCCAAGTCCGCAGGTGGAGCAGTGACCTGTTTCTCTGTGTCCTGAGTTTTCCCACAGCTGGTAGCTTGTAAAAACATTATTTCTAGGAACTGAATATATGAATTTTAAGGCAGAGGGATATAAAAATACCTCCCACGCTAATATAAACACAGCGTTTCTTTTGAATCCAGGCAGATTTGTGACCTCTCACAGTCTATTTTGGCCACTGTCACCTCACGTCGAGTGTACAGTCAGCACTAATTAAAGCGTACAAGTGAAAATACACATGAAGAAGGAGACAAAAGCAAAGAGGGGAAAGAGCAGAGTAAAAACAGGCTTTCAGAGGACGCCATCGCTGCTCATTATGGAGCACGACGCTGCGAGGAGGAGACGGACGCACAAACTGACAGAAGAGGCTTCAAACTTAGTTTGTGTTTCATGATGGAGGGGGGGACGGTTTGAGGGGGGGTTATGGTGGAGGGGGATAATTAGCATAATTAGAAACATCGTCATCCTCAAGTTTCATCCAACGCTGGATCAGGAAACACAAACAAAGCCACCGGCGAGCATTTACACGCGGAAGCACAGAATTCCAAGTATCTCCGGCAGGGAATTTCTCGGTTTGTGTGGAACGTCTCAGCGTGAGACGGGAGCCGAGCGCAGCTACAGCCTGTCAGCTGTCGGCCGCTGAGCCGTGCAGAGCTGAGGAGGTCTCAGCCTGACAGCAGGATTTAGGACAGTCAAGTGAAGGACAGCTAATTGGTTCAGTCTGGCAAAGTGATCAGTACCCCCATACCCACACACACACACACACACACACACACACCAGGTCACGTACAGTCTCAGTAACATGAGAAGAGTCTTTTTCGGTCCATATCCCCACAAATATACCTCCTGCTGTAGGTAATTAGAGCTTCAGTGCACCTTCCGTAGAGCCAAAGAGTCACATAGGTTGTTCCCATTTTCACCAGTTCTTTTAGGTTCTAAAGCCCAGTATCAGCACAGAGGCTAAAGATGAACAAGGTGGGGATTGTGGATTGGTCACAGCAATGCCAGCCCAGTTAGGAAAGAAGAATATACAAAGAAATGAAGCGTCCAGGTTTGCAGCTTTTTCTGCAAAAATGTGACATTTTCCCCAGCGTTGAAGCCAGAGTCAAAACATGAGGGTACACTTCCACTGACAGGCTGTTTTAGGTACAATCGGGTACATTTATTCGGGGGGTGGGGAAGCCACATGACAGCAGAGTCTCTCTGTAACTCGTGTGGGGGACGCTGTGTAAGTTTCACTCTGTGTAGTTTGGCATTTCCACGTTAAATGTGGTACTGCCACCCGTTCAGCTCACAGTGAAACCGTCCACTCACCACAGATTACTCACACTAATGCTTCCACACCTCGACTCCACTTCTACGACTTTTAAGATTAGGCTTCAAACTTTTTGCTAAAGCATATAGTTAGAGCTGGACCAGGTGACCCTGAATCCTCCCTTAGTTACGCTGCAATAGGTGTAGGCTGCCGGGGGATTCCCATGAGGCACTGGGTGTTTCTTCTTCACTCACTATGTGTTAACCCTTTAAGACCTACCATAGAACCAAGTCCGCCAGAGCTTATATTATATGTTTACATGCTGTGGAGACATTTTTGGGAGCATTTCAAGTTGCTATACATCAATACAACCATTACAGCCTAAATTTTAATAATATGTCTGCATTAAGTGCATAGTAATTACATAAATTGCAAAAAAGTGCAATAAACTACAAAAAAATTGAAAATCGTTTTTGTTTTTTAACATATATTTCTAGTTAGAGAAATTTAAGAGGCTTATCCCTCAAAACTGTAAATACAAAAAAGTTGCACAAAATAGTTTCCCACCACAGGAAATTTATTTTGAGTGTCTTCATAGTTTTATTTTTGAAATACACCAATTTTTATATACTGCAGGAAAAACGAAAATAAATATTATAATGCAAATTTGCAAAAAAGCAGCATATGCATCAAAATAAAGTATTTCCAGCAGTGCAATATGAGTCCTAAGCATCCCAGAAACCACACAGAAAGTCATAAAGTCAAACATAACTTTTAAAAACACCAGTATAGGCTCATGAGGCCCACATGGTAAAAAACCTTCCGCGAAAATGACGTCACTTCCGGTTTCGGGAAGGTGATGGCGGACAGGCAATGGTTCACGCTGATGGACGTAGGAAGTGTTACGAACAGCTGATCGGATCGGCAAAGCGTGTTTCTGGAATATTATGTTTTTGTTGCTGCAAGTGCTTTTTATGCAGTTTTTGCAAAGCTATATGTGGAAGGAAACTGTGACCGAGGACAAGCTGATGGCATAAGATGTAAGTACAACTCCTCCGGTTTCATATGCAAAAAAAATTATTGCGCTAGCTTACGTGGTTGCAGAGCTACCTGGATTTTAAAGGGTTAACAGACCTCTCTGCATTGAATCATATCTGTTATTAACCTCTGTCTCTCTTCCACAGCATGTCTTTATCCTGTCTTCCTTCTCTCACCCCAACCAATCACAGCAGATGGCCCCGCCCCTCCCTGAGCCTGGTTCTGCTGGAGGTTTCTTCCTGTTAAAAGGGAGTTTTTCCTTCCCACTGTCGCCAAAGTGCTGCTCATAGGGGGTCATATGATTGTTGGGTTTTTCTCTGTATGTATTATTGTAGGGTCGACCTTACAGTATAAAGCACCTTGAAGTGACTGTTGTTGTGATTTTTTGTTGTATAAATAAAACTGAATTGAAAAAATTGAATTAAAGGGCAAAAACTCTCAAACTCTCTTTTATGAATTACTGATGACAGTAGACTTCATTAGAGACATTTACCAAAAACAGCAAGTCAGGACACATGACCCGACTTGTCTGGGTCACGTGTCACGATGCTGGCGCAGAGGAGCAGCGGGGGGGTCAGTTTAAAGATGGCGGGCTGCCAACTTGTGGTAGGCTGGCAGAACCGCTGATTGATGTGGGCATACGTAAATATTAAAAGTTGATGATTGTAAAACAGTCTGGCATAAATAGGTCAGTGTTTCAACAGAGCTCTGTACAGCGGCGCACGCCAGACACCAATCACGTTTCAGTCCAGTTGTCCAATGCCAGGCCTCCTTCATCCCAGTCGCTACGGCCCGGCTCTGTCCTGGAGGTCGGGAGTTTGCGGTGCTGGATCAGAAACGAGCTGGTGCAGGAAGAGACTGACGTGTAAACGGCTCCCATTTGCTGTGCGATGTTTCAGTTCCAGGGACGGATGTTAAACTCTGCAAACGATCCCACGGCACGGGGGTTTAGCTCCACCTCACCTCACCAGCACAGAACCCCCCAGTAGCTGCTCCATCTGTCTCAGCACTCTCCTCCTAATTCATCCAAAGTTTATTTTTTCTTTAACGTCCGCTTTCTCAGAAGTGGGCCCTCGGCGCCAACACATTTGGCTCGCCGGTGATGAACCGAGGTATCCGGTTCCATTCAACAAGACTCATTATGCAGTGTTTAATGGAAAACTCCCTAAATGCAGACTCCTCTGTAAAACATCCTTCAGTGGCTGCGCGAGGTTAAAAGGCACGGCCGGGAGTGCGGTCCCCGACTGTTCCCAGATGGCCGAAACACGAATTTCCTTCAAATTGCTCTAATTAATTCATATCTTTGCTAGAGGAGTGTAATTACTCTGACAAATACGTGATGTACCTATGGGAAAAACGGATATTAATTTCCTCCCGTGAATGTCCTCCTGGCGGTTCTCTTCACCCCGTGGGAGATGTAGTAATTACATTTTTAAACTACACTAAATGTCCTCTGTTTGCCACGAAGACCCGAGTTAATGCAAAGTGGATCCTGCGTTTCTTCACTCAATTCTTTTTCCCCTGCAGGACTCTCTTAAAATAACCAGAGCGTCTTTGAGACGGAGGCTGGAAGCCGCTTCATTTCCTTCCAGGTTAATCATACTGCATGACGCATTATCTGAAAGCATCTTTCGAAGGATGCGTTAGCGTTTTAGCGTTTTAGTTTAATCTGCTGCATTATGGTGAACGGGACGAGAGCCACTGCTTTAGAAACACTTACATCATAATAATGAATAAATAAAATGATTTTAAAGCCACACTGCCAGGAACAAATACTGATTATTTTACCGTTTAAATATGAGGTGCGATCAAAGGTGCCACTCTGCCCGTTAAAGTCGATTAACGCCTGATTTAAATTTGGACAATCTCGCCTTCAAGGCGCCGTCTCCGACCTCCGACCTGCTTCTTGTGCAGCTGTTATTTTTGCATCGCTCTGTGGGAGTCCTGTTTTTACCACTTGCAGTTAATCATCTGTAATTTCACAAAGGACTCTAAAATCACACAGACGGCCGACTGACCCACACTGACCTAAGTTTCACACGAAGAATCAACGCTGGTGACGAGAGCTGAGCCTCAGGTGTAGTTACAGCAGGTATGGTTGGCTCGTTCTGCGCCTGCTGTGTTTAACAATCTGTACCGAGTAGCTCCTGTCTCTCAAGAACTCAACTTTTAATTCAGTTTTATTTATATAGCACCATTAGGGCTGCCACGATTAGTCGACGACTGATTTAATAGTCGACGCGTCGTTTGAAGCTTTGTAAGATCACAAAAGACGCAGGAATAAGTAGTAGGATTTAAGAGTGTAATAACAGACTGAAACAGAAGATGGCAGCACTGCATGTACAAGGATGTCAGCTGCCGTTAAAACCCGAAGAAGAAGAAGCTGTGTCCCAGAATTCATAGCGCAGCCCAGCTCAGTTTCCAACAATGGCGGCAGCTAGTTAGTTTTAATGTTACTCTTATTATTCTTTCTGGGTCACAAAATAAACGTTTAACGTATTTTCAGGCGAGAGTGTAGCTGTGTAAACCTCAAATATCTGCTCAGTTTATCAAGACACCACATATTTTCAAAAGCGCTCCGACGTTTTCGGAGACGTCTGTTACCCACTAGCTCGATAGCTAGCCGGGGGCTAGGCTAACTAGAGCCGTGAGAACACCGGACTCCCGGCAAATCGTTTTCAAACCCACCGCCGTCTTTCACTACTCAGGTTAAACATGATATATAAGTCACTTAGATAACTTAAAATGTTATTGTTTGGCTTTTTTAGTATTTTATTTGTTCCTGAGTAAATCGGTTTGGCTGAGATTAAAGTTATAGTTTTTGCACAGCTGAATAAACGTCAAGCAGACAGCTGATTATCAGAAGTGTGAGATGCTCGAGAATTTACTCCGGTGTCCTGTTATATTTTAGATAGCAAGGAGTTTATTAAACTTCACCGAAACAATCTGCAAATTTCATTAAAATTTAATAAACTATCATCTTGTCTTTATTTTTAGTTAGCACATACCTTAAACACTTAAAGCTGTAAGCTAATGATAGTTATATAAGAGCAGATGCTGCTGGTGCAATAAGCTGTACGTTTAATGGATGATGATATGATTAGTCGACTATCAAAATAATCGTTTGTGGCAGCCCTAAGCACCAAATCACAAAAACAGTCGCCTCAAGCTGCAAAGACCCTCCAATAATTCAGAGAACACAGAGAAAAGTCACCACCGTAGAGCGTTTGGCAACCGCCTGGCACAAATGAGGATTCTGCGACCAGTTTCGAGAGGTTGCCACTCTGCCCCTGTTTATAACCATATTCACCTTCCAACAGCCTCCAGCAACCAGTCAGGGAAAACAACGCTGACTACACCTGAAATGGGTGGACAGCGCTACATTTCCACAGTAGATGTGAAATTCAGATGAGCTGATCTGATGTAACTGAGCTGCACCATCTGACTCATGCTATACTCGGTTTTTAGCAGGCTGCGTTTGTGTCCAGGAGGCATGAAACTGCTTCACTTTTTAAGCCCGCTACCCCAAACTACGATCGTTCATTCAGCATAACTGAGACGCATCAGCATCAAGTGAAAAGAAAGCAAAGAATGCAAACCTCAGATCACCTCTCAGACTTTACTAACATGGACTCTCTAGTCTTGTCAAAAGGCTCTGAGGTGAGAAACCAACACTGAAAGACACCTTGTGCATAAAAGTAAGAAACGAAAGGCATCTGACAAAAAGGCCCGATGTGACTGTGGAAGATCGTTTCATGCCACTGAAAGGAAAACTGGGACAGACAAGAAAAGAGCTGAAAGCAGCAGCAGAGAGAACCAAAGTCCCCAAACCACTAAATCTGAAACTGAATGTGTCCCAGCACAGTTCGTCCCATCACTGAGGAAGTGACAATGACAACATATTTATACTAAAAACTCCGAATGTTGCTTCTCAATTCCAAGCATTAGTTCCTAAAGGTGTCGCGGTTTCCCATCACCAGACGAACCGCATGAAAGCAAAGCCACAAATAAGCCGTCACACAGACGGGGAGGGGGCGCTCCGCTCGGCGAGACACCCAAACCGCCTCTGCTAAAACGCTCAGAGGGTCAGTGTGCACCGCTGCGACAGAGAAGCTCGCGTGTCCTCGCAGCGAGGCCTCGGCGGTAAACACAACAGTGCGTAACCATGGTTTCTGGAAAAAGCAGCTGAGGTCAGATAAGGTGGATTACAGTGCTGGGCAGATGGAAAGCGATCCAGGTGGAGCTCCCAGGTGTAAGGACTGCTGCTGCCCAGTTCTGTGTCACTAATGAAGTGTCCTGGATCCCATCCACTCTGTAAATCTGCTTCATTTGCATCTAATAAAAGAGAAAAGGGCTTCAGTAATTACGTTTTAATATTTTGTGAAGCCACACTAATAACAGCTGGTTAAGTAAAAGTTTTTTACAGGTCTGTTCAATTAAACGTCCTATATTACACTGAAAACGAGTCTTTAAGTTTCACAAAGTACCACAAAGATCAAAGCCTTTGTGGAAACTTTAAAAAGACAAGTAAACCCACTGACTTCTGGGCTTTTTGAAGATGCTTCCATCGTCAGCCACAGAGCTGTACGGGAGCATCTCTCCGACACGGGCAGCTGCTGATCAGTGCTCAGCACCATCCAGTTAAAATCCCGCGAAATCCTCCTAACTTCAGCGAGCACCAAAACTGAAGCTCAGACTTCTCGGACAGTCTGTTAGTGCAAGTCTCCTTCTCAGATGGCCCCGCCCCTTCCTGAGCCTGATTCTGTGGGAGGTTTCTTCCTGTTAAAAGGGAGTTTTTCCTTCCCACTGTCGCCAAAGTGCTGCTCATAGGGGGTCATATGATTTTTGGGTTTTCTCTGTATTACTGTAGGGTCTACCTTACAATATAAAGCGCCTTGAAGCGACTGTTGTTGTGATTTGGCGCTACATGAATTGAAATGAACTGAATACACAGGAGCCAGATTATTATTCATAATTACAAGCATAAATAATATCATTGAAAATAAAATTAATGAAATAAAATTGTAATAAAGTCATTAAAAATGTTCCAGAGAGCTCCAAGAGCACCAGAGGTCCACAAGTCCAGTTCAGGGGCTCCAGCTGAGCTAAGGCCACGCCCCTAATTATGCAAACTTTAACACCAGTCCCTGTACAGGTGTTAGGAAGGGGAAATTTAATATAGAGGCCAAACAGTTTGTGTATCCGGCTGCAAACATGTTTATTTGTGCTGTAAAGTTTTAACATGGGAGTCTAAGGGGACTGACTCACTGCTGCCTCTGCTGGACGTTAGAAGAACATTTGGGCTCAGGTGAAGATATCTACCTATGTGGAACCATGGTAACAGGGTTCTTGCTGATCGGAGCTGGCTTGGCCCTGACTTATCGAAGAATTAAGAAAGCGGAACCGGCTGTTCAAACCCCCACAAGGCTGCCCGCTGGGATTGGAACGATGGGAGAGGCATGAGTTTCTCAAAATGGGCTCATTGAGCCAGCACGGACAAGATCTTGGAGAGGCTACGGCTGCTGTGAATACTCGAATAACATCTCTGAGTGCAGACTGGATACATCTTGGAGAAGCTCTCGGTGGTCGTGAGTTCTCAGAATCGGCTCTTTGAGCGCAAGTTTGATAACATCATGGCGAAGCTCGCGGCTCTCCAACGGGAGATTGAGAGACCAGTGTTGGACTGTAGAACTGCTTTGAAATTGATATGAGCTGTTCGCACTAAAGTAAAAAGCACCATCACTTCATGCGGATACCCTTTCGGCGCCAGCTGTGGGCTCAAGGCTGGAGCCGAACAACAACACCCTGATAACAACTGTGTTTAGACTGTTCTTCCCATTCCATGCAAGGCCACCTGGGTTGGCTGGAAGACTGTTTACTTAGCCTGGCAGGGCGAAGGACACTGTCTCAGCTGAACTCTGGACACACACACACACATATACACTGATATGTACACACTCATTCCCCCTCCTTTTCCAAACGCCCCCGATGCTTGTTCCCTCCTGGGAACACGGCGCTGGAATGGTTGCACTGGGCAGGATGGCTGCTGTGCTTGCTTCGGATTACTCCTCACCCCCCACCCGACCCTGTGGCTGGTCACGTGCTCCATAATGTTGTGCTGTGGACATTTATGTGCTTTTTTGTGAGGAGTTTTTTTGTTTCCTGTTCTCATGCTGTCCTCCTGTAGCCCAGCATGAGTAGACGTCTCTTTTTTTCCTCTTGTACTTTCCCATTGTAGTGTATATTTCAGTGTTTTTCTGTAACGCTACCGATCTCCGACCTGTATCCCCATGTGATGTCTGTGTTGTGTGTGTAAGGTCGGGGGGTTCCTATTTCACTGCAGGGCACCCTGCACGTGGTGAATCAAGCCTTGATTGATTGATTGATTGATTGATTGATTGAGGCATTAGAGCTTCTGCAGTGTATGCATATACATAAAGTAATACTTCGCACACACAGAGACAGACAGTGAGAAAAAGGAAGTGTGCGCCTCTGTTTGACTCCCGTGTCACCCAGCGGGTGCAAAGACTCCATGATGGAGATGAATGAATGTTTCTCGTGAGCAGCAGGGGGAGAGATTGATCCATTCGGAGTTTCATGCACAGTTTGTCTTCTCTGCAGATGTGTCCTCTGGATTCGAGCAGCGAACGTGCTTCATCAGGATTTCACTGTTATTTTACTGCTGTGTCACTGACAGCTTCCTGTCTGCAAACACTGCAATGCTGTCAGGCTGAGCGTGGAGCTGAAAGCTTCTTATGTCCAGAGGTGTGGCCTGCATCAGTCATGCGCACGTTTGAGGTGTAATTAGTCTGTTTCATCGCAGCGACACGTTCACATTACTCAACTAGAACTCAGCAAAGCAATCAAAAGTGCGACTGACTGTAAGAACACGAAGGCTGCCCCATCATCTTCATCGGCTCCTGCTCACAGCTCTCTCCTCCCTGATGTGTTTTCTGTCTCTTTCAGCGCCCCTGTGGGGTAGTTACCCACTCTCTCTAACTTTTACTGCCATCTCTCTCCATCACGAATTCCCTGCCGAGTTTTGAATCGTACGTTTTTCACAGAGTTAACTTCAGAGTTATAGACGTACCTGACAGCTCAGGTGGAGCGCAGGTCTCATCCAGAGTTACAGCTGATGTCTGCACAAAGGTTTAACTTTTTTCTGTATCCCATGTAATCCGGGGTGTTAGAATTATAGACAGTAAAATCAATCTCAGAGACTTCTGATCTTTCTGAGTCCCACTGTAGAGCGTTATGACGTTATGTGAGCTCTGAAAGGGAAATTACATATGTAATGACGTCCGCTGCAAAACTAACTGTGGACAGGTCACAACAAAACCCTCTTTTAGTGTTAAAAAGTTCCTGTCAGGACTTCATGAAGAGAATCAGTGTCAGCTTTTATACTGAAAAGTGTGGACACAGGTCATGTTTCATACTTTCATAGAAAAAGATTTGAATGAATCATGCAAACGAGATTTACTGATGTTTGCAGCAGGCGGCTTAATGCTGCATAAACTTGTTTTTTTGTTGTGGGGTTTGTGACTGTTTACTGGGAATGACAGTGGGATATTTAATCAGGACGAGACAAAAGTTTGGCTTTTTAGTATTTTCCTGAAACTGTTTCGGGTCACACGAGATCGTTGCGTAATTAAAACGTACCTGCAGATCTTTTCTCAGCAGTGCGCACACAGAGCCTTAAACTATGTGATATTAACGTGTTTACAGTAACACAGGGACGGGTTGGGATCTGATGGTAAATAAGACATCAGACGGTCGGCTGTTCCACACAGATGTCAGGTTGAACCTCACAGTCTATCAGAAGAGTTCATCCTCATATCGATCTTTCTTCTTCAGCCACCTCTCGTGTATTTTCTCGTTGTTTTCAGGGACAAACTCGTCTGAAACCTGTGCTTCTGCTGGACTAACTGTGTTAGGACATCCCTCATCAGGTGTGCTCATTGCTAAGCTGTGGTTCTCTTGCAGGTAACTAGTGGAACGAACCAATTACACACATGTATGAAAGAATTTTCCACTTCCATGGATGTATTTCTGCGAATGAATCATCACCAGTGTTGGTCAAGTTACTTGAAAAAAGTAATAAGTAACTAATTACTGATTACTTCCCCAAAAAAGTAATCCCGTTACTTTACTGATTACTTATTTTCAAAAGTAATTAATTACTTAGTTACTTAGTTACTTTTTAAAAACACGATTTACAACCTGAATAGGTGATAAAGTGATAGATCTTTCAGCCCAATTCTACTTTTTCTACATAATCCATCATACAAAATGTAATCAAATGGAAAAGTCTCTTTTTAAAACTTGTTTTATTAGTTTTAATCTTTTAACTTTATGCATCAAGCAAACATTTAATTATCTGCAACATTCTCTGACTGGAAGAAATTTGTTTAATATTTAAACCTATTTTCTGCACATTCCAGCACATAAAATAAAATATTTTTTGTGTTTACACTCAGTCTTTCAAATAGATGCAAGTAAAACACAGCAGAAAATAAATAAAGTCAAAGACTAGCGGTCCTGTTGCTCTATTTTCACCTGTAAAGCAGGAGTGGGGTAGGCGGAGGTTTACCCTGGTGCAGGTGTGCAGCGGTCAGTGGAAGAATCCGCGAGTTTCTCTGTGAGTTTCCCATTACGTCGTAGCTACTCGGTGCTTGTTTGGAAGTTTAGGGGTTTTTTTGCTGTAAAAAGAAGTTTTCTTCCCACGCACAACGGACACTAATGTTTTTGTCACTTTTTATGGAATCAAACTCAAAGTAAGGTCAGTACTTCCACGCTTTAAACGCTGCACGCTCATACTCTCTCCCGCACTCGATATATGACATTCTCGCAAAAAAAAAAATCACGGTTTTAGTAACGCAGCGTTCCTACGGGAAAGTAACGGTAATCTAATTACCGTTTTTGCAATAGTAATCCCTTACTTTACTCGTTACTTGAAAAAAGTAATCGGATTACAGTAACGCGTTACCGCCCATGTCTGATCATCACTGACTGATTTCACGTCTCTTTGGCAGCTTTTTGATGCCTTTCTGCTCCGGCACAGTCCATTAGTACATCTGGCCCTAGATATGATGACGACAGCTTTTATCACTTATTTTATCTTTACTGGGTTTCCTACATGAAATTCACTTGAAGTGACACTGGAATTTAAACCTAACAGCCCTTTATCGCTGCTTGCTTTTTCAATATTAACAGTATGTTTGAGGAATCATAAAAACACAGGAGCAGGATCCTGACATAATATCCATACAGCTGCAGAAACCAGAGTACGGTTTAGAGTCAGTTCAGTTCCAAATGCATGCTGGATCCATCAGCAGGCTGAAACTCTGTGAGCATTAAAGTTTATTAATGCTTTATCAATTATCAGGTCCGTCTGTGTGACGCTCCCATGCAGTCTGTGGATGCAGCATTCAGACCAAACTAGATGGAAACAGCTGATAAGTTAGCACTGGTCCAAGTACGGTCCCCTCCGCCCCCAAAACATCCAACTTGGTTGCAGCAAAAATGCAAATCCTGAGTAGGGATGGGTATTGATACGATTTTCACGATTCCGATTCCAGTTTCGATTTTTTATCAATTCTTTTTAAAAAGGAAAACACTAAGGTCGATTAGCTTGGAACTTTGTTTTATATCTTCTCTTTGAACAAGATAGAAATGTAGGAGTAACATGGCCTTACAAACCCAACAGTGAGATCTTAAGAGATCCACAGCCTGCGGCTCTTCAATGGGGCGTCACAGGGAGTCCGTAGCGAATTAAAAACACGACATTCATTTAAGGTCATCGCGTGTTTTGTGAGCGAATGCTTTTGCATATTCGTAGTGTTTCCTCCCTTAAATGAAATATCTACTTTGCAAGTATTGCAAGTTGTCCTGTTGTCATCCGTTCTCGTAAAGTATAACCAAACTTTTGAGCATTTGAGCCGCCGTGTTTCCTGCCAGGTAAATGACGCTCCGCAACATGGTGACGTCATTCGGGGCGACTGGAATCGATAAGGGAATCGTTTGCAAAAATGGCAAACAATTCCAAGGAACTGAAAGAGTGGGAACCAGTTCTCAACAAGAACCGGGTTTCGATACCCATCCCTAATCCCGAGGCTTCAAAAAATGTCGTCCAGATACTAACAGGTGACGCCAAAACATGTCCATCATCTCCAGGCTCTGATTTATGTCTGGAAAGTAAAGATTTGCAAGAGCAGCTCCTTTCCTCCCTAAACTGCCGTCTCCAACTCAAATGTATTTAAAGCCGAGAGCTTCCTGTTTTCGTGGGGAGTCATTAGAAACGCTTCGTCCCAAATGCAGAGCACAGGTCAGGGAGAACTCGCACTGCTGGAGATTATTCCTATCTATCTCTTAGGACACACGCCGAGGCACGCCGGATCATATTAATGATGTTCCTCCACACTCCCGCCATCTAATTGCCACAACTTTGTGTTTGGCCCAGAAACCACTGATATGAATAGCATTATGCTGGAATCACATACATATTTACAACGTAGGACAACTTCAGCTGAATCCTAAGCTGCACTGCGGCAAACTTTGCCAAAGCACCGCGCAGGCTCTGCTGTGAAGTTCCTCTGCATTGTTTTTTCTTCCAGCTGCTTGGATTTGTTTGTTGGCAGGAGACTCTCCTCTGCGTCTCCTTCCTTTCGTGTGCGCTCACGCTTTCTGGTTGGCGACTAGTTGAGTCCACGCCAAATCCCCGCCTGGCCTTTTTCACCCAACGGACAAAGTGACTTTGAGGGATTAGACGTGACAACAGCAGAATCCCACGAACACTCCTACCCCCCCTCGACTCAGTTTCATATACAAATGCATGGATACTGATCTATATGCAAGCAGAGCGAGGGCTGCGGGCTGTTTGTGAAGACTGCAGCCTCCCGCAGGGAGTCCTGTGGACAAGAATAACCCTTAGCATGGCTAAATGTCACTCCTAAGTGGTGTGTGTGTGTCTGTGTGTTCATTTGCTGGATGCTTTTAGATGAAAGAGCCAGGGGCCACAGCTGCTCCCCCCTGCTCATTCACAAACACTCTGGGGTGTTTCTGGATGCTTTTAATACACTCGCCCATCTCTCTCCTAAAAGCCCAGCAGCACAAAAAAAGTTCTAACAAACAAACTGTACGTTAGCAGCGCTGCATCTGATCCTTCATGACTCTGTTTCAAAGGGTGCTGTGCAGATTTAGTCCCCTTCACAGCTTCATTTATGGCTCTGCTATATTTATACAGGAATCATTTGTATAATGCACCAAGTGCATGAAATTTGGTTCATGAGTTTTTGTGAGATTTCAAGATTTCTGCATCGTCACTAGGGATGGGTATCGTTTAGGTTTTATCCGATACTGGTGCCAAACCGGTACTTTTGAAACGGTGCCGGTGCTTAAAGAATGAAGAACACAAAATTGGTCCAAAAACCTCTCATGTTCAGCTGTTTTTTTGTAAAAAGATAACAACGTTAGCCTTTTCTGCAGCTATGGGGCATATATGGTATCACTCTTGGCTGGAAGCAGCTTAAACAATGGAAAAAACACAAACTTTGTCCAAAAACCTCTCATGTTTAACTGTTTCCCACTTTTTCTTTGGTCATTTTAGCCTTTTTGTCCAGGGTGAAGGGAGTATCTGCCATCAAACAAGAAGACAGCTGCATGTAGCTATGATGATGTTTGCTAGTTCACCTTACATGCATTAATGTAATAACGTGGTTAGCCTACTCAACGTAAATTACACACGAACAACATTAAGCTACTCACGCAGAGAAGAACGGCTGCTGCTGCATCATCATCCTCATCATTTCTGCTACACTGGCAGGGCTAGGGGCCAGGACTCTCCTCTTCGGGTTTTTGGGGGATGTTGCTAACTCCGGGTCCGATAACAGGCACCACACCCGCAGTAGATGTGCTCGGTGTGAGGTCTCGCAGCAAGCTATCAAATACGGCGCATTTCTCGGCTTTTAAAAAAACGCTATGCGTCGCCAGGTGTTTCATCAGATTTGAGGTGTTACCTCCTTTGACAGCATCACAGTATCAGCTTAAAGCACTTGTTGCAGCTGCTGAGTTTGCATATTTTGCTGTGAAGTACAGCCAGACTTTGACCGCTTCGCCTTGGTCATTTTTAATCTGTAGCTCTGCTCTAAAAGAACGTACGTACCTGGACCCGCCTACTATCCTCGGAAACGTAAAATGATTGGCTAGAATCTAAAGTGTATCACAGCTCAGGAAAAAAAAGAACCGAAATAAAGCACCGAAATGTGCGCTGCTTTTCGGTCTGGTTACTACAGTTTATGACAGAACTGGTGCCACCGGTACCCATCCCTAGTCGTCACTGTAATTTTTTCCCTTTTTTGTGCAATAAACTGCAGAAAACTGCTGGATGTAGCAAAAATGATGCAAATTAAAGCTCATATATGCAAACTGATATTAGATCATTTATTTTTTTGTAATTTGTCAGAAGGTTCAATAAAAGCCCACGGAGGCTTCCTGAGGTTCCTGCTGGTGTAGCCCGAGCAAAGTTACGGAGGATTTAATAAAGGCGTAGCACCATTTAGCTCCATCTGTGAAAGTTTAAAGTTATTAATTATTGAACAGCAGAAATTAGGCTTTGTTTTTGGAGGCAAAAAAAGTGGACGTCACCACTGTGCAGAATGGTAGAGAAGCATGTGACACGTCTTGTGCATAAACAAGAGATTAAGGCAGAACCTGAAGCACACTCGGAGATGGAGTTGTTCAGGAAATGCAGTTTCATCGCGGTGGATGTAAGTTTCAGAAGCAAGACAGCAAAACTAAAGTCAAACATTCAGTGAATCCTGACGGCGTGTTCGCGTACACGCCGCCGTCTGATCAGGATGATCTGAGTTTTGTGCTTGCACCTTTTTCCTGAATGTGTCTGTTTGTCTGCTTTCAGCTGAGACTGACGTCTCCGTGGATACCACGGTCAGAAAATGCTCTGAGATTATCTGTTAGAGTTCGAGGATGCCATCGTGACTTTGAGCTGATATCAGTGATGCGAAGAACTCATTAAATCTTGTCTGAGCCAATCAGGAGACTTCTTGAAAACCACGTTTCACCCTGATTGGTCTCCACCCTGAATATTTCTTTCTACATTAAATCACACTCTGCAATGTTTAATGCAAAATCACAATGGCGTTTTAATTACTCTGCACCACTTAACACTGATGGCACAAAAGTGCTGCCTTTCTTCTAAAAAGCCTTCTCGTGGAGCACAAACGTCTGAAACTGTCAGTGGAAACATTTTTGCACGTTGCTTCATGTGATAATGAGCTTCGTCACCTTTTAAAATTAAAACTGTTGGTTTCAAGTGCCAACAAGCTCCATTAATGTGATGCTGGCAGAAAAACAACATGATAAATATGTTGCTGTCAGCTTTATTTATATTTTTACTGCTTTATTTTGGTGTCCTGCAGGCAATCATCACAGCGTATTAACAGAGAACTGTTTTATCCATCAGCATGTCGGTGAATAACCTTCCTGCTTCACAGCTGGACAGCAGGTCGCACCGGCTGACGCCGTCCTGACACCGGGCACAGCGGCAGCTTCTCGCTGTCGCCGTTGCAGGTAGTTCGCATCAGCTGCTGCTAATTAAAATGAAGGCTGCGAGGAACGAGGTGAAACACGGATCTGAACACGGTGGATTTCCTGGGCTTGTGCTCGGCCTGTTTGTGATTTAAGCGCATCAGAAAGTTTGCCCTATGCTTTTATTTTTATATTATAATCACTTACACTGCCCTGCTTCTGTTTTTTGCTCCACACTGCTTCAGTTTTGACCACTTTCTGTATGCTCGTGCCGCTGCGGTGACTTTTTCAAGTTAAATTTCATTTTTACAGGGAATAAATCTGAAGCTGAATCTGCTCCGCAGGGCAACGCCTGCTCCTCTTTAATGCACTGTGTGCATGCAGTCTGCACGAGGCACAGGTTGTTTGCTGCAGATGATCTCCAGCAGACAGCTTGGCACATTACAGTAGAACTTCACGCTGGAGGACGACGCCCTGGCACATCGCCTCTACGCTGAAAATATCTCCTCTCAGCTGCTCTGCAAAATGAATTTCATTTCTGGGAAATCGACAACATTTCCAGGCGTGCAGGTGATGAGGAGGGACTGATGATGCACAGGATGGTCTTATCAGCTCCTTCAAATCATGAGAATATAAAAGACAACCCGGCAGTGACGGGGAACAGTTCACCGAGCTCAGCCCTGTGCGTGAGATTAGCCATCATGATGTGTCCAGCAGTGATTGGACACAAGGAACCTGTTTGGAGACCCAGCTGTCATCACCACTGTCACACTTTAAACAGAGCCTGATGTTTGCTCAGAGTAAGCTGGAAATCTCGGCTCAGACTTCCACACATATAGGCTTTTTCACCGCCATGTCTGCATCCACAGACTGGGAGTAGGGTGTGAGAGTTGCCCTCATGAGTGTGTGCAGAGCTCGCCTTCATCCTCCTCTTTTTTATCATGTATTTATTTCAGAGTTTAGGATAAGAGACGCCACGACTGCAGAGACCACCACGATCCCCGTTGTAAGCCACCCCAGGTTCTTGCTTTCCTCCAACTCTCGATCTAGCTTGATGAAAATCAGCTTGGTTGCGGTTACACAATCTCCCTGACAAACAGACAAACAAACAGCAGTGACGACATTCCTCGGCTCTGGCGCTCAATGTTTTCTTCGAGCAAGGATCTCTCCGTGCCCGAAGAAATCTTGTTTACCGCTTTCATCAATTCAATGCACCGGACAGCAGAGTCTGCGGGAGAAAATGAAATGCAGTCGCATGAGAAGTTCAGCCAATCAGAAGCACGTTGCCAAATCCAATCAGGAGGGCAGATGTTGGAGATAAAGCACAGGCGCACAGGCAAAGATCAACAGCGCGCTGACCTCCTTACTTTGGGTTCATGCCTTTACTTTCCTCTGACTCTGTTCTGCAGGACGTGTTGGACGAGGCCGTTTGGACCGAGATTTGTTGGCGAGATGCGGCGCTGACACGAAAGCGGCTCCTTGGACCACAGAAGGTCAGAGAGGCTTTTCCCAGGAGGACGTAGCAGCAGAAAATCTATGCATGGCTCCTTTTTAGCACCACAGTGCTAATCCATTTAACCCCCCCCCAAATAAAAGTGACTGATTCACTGTGTGTGTGCGTGCTACAACCAGGCCTCGTCTGGGTTCGGGTGGGGGTTACGACAGAGGTGTCCTCATCCACGCCTGGACAGAAAGCCTTCTTCCAATCACCGGCCTGTTTAATTTGATCAACGTCCAACTGGCTGGAAGGAAAACCGACTGAGCCCCGACCCCGGGTCAAGGGGGAGGGGAGAGGGGGGGGCGGTGGAAAACAAACAGGAGGTTTAAACCTGATATATGACTCTGGCACAACCTGCAGCCCTGCGAGGAGGGAAAGCACACGGAGGGCCTTCAAACAGACAAAAGCTCGTCGGCTGATTTCTTCTGTGCTCGCTGAAATAAAAAGGTCAAAGTTGGCCTCCACCTGAACGTCATCGAGCTTCTATTATAGTTTTATTATAATAAAAACACCTCAGTGAGCCTTAGAGACACAGTTCAGGGTTTAATGCACAGTTTTCAAAGCCTTTTCTTAGTTGTCCACAGAGGCGCCTGAGGAACCGGTTTAAGTTTAACTATTTCCTGTTGTGTCATAATTCCACACTGGATCACAGGTGGGAGGAGCTTAGATGCACCTAAGATGACCATATAAGGATATCCCCTCTCTATGACATCACCTACTCTCAGAAAGAACCGAGGGTGGGAAAAAAATGTAAAACTGAGCAAACCTGAGGTTTTTGGCTGAAAACAGACGAGCTGTACACCAAATCACAACAACAGCACCCAGAAGTCTGTGAGGTAGAAATACAAGGAAAACCCAACAACCAGACGACCCCCTATGAGCAAGCAGTTGGCGACAGTGGGAAGAAAATACTCCCTTTAACTAAGAAACCTCTGACAGAAGCCTAATCTTGAAAGTAGAGATAGTGTCTGTCTCCTGAATCCAAACTGGAAGCTGGTTCCACAGAAGAGGGGCCTGAAAACTGAAGGCTCTCCCTCCCATTCTACTTTTAAATACTCTAGGAACAACAAGTAGGCCTGCAGAGCGAGAGCGAAGTGCTCTAATAGGGTGATATGGTACTACAAGGTCATAAGATAAGATGGGGCCTGATTATTTAAGACCTTGTATGTGAGGAGCAGGATTTTGAATTCTGGATTTAACAGGAAGCCAAAACAGGAGAAATCTGCTCTCTTTCTAGTCCCTGTCAGGACTCTTGCTGCAGCATTTTGGATCAGCTGAAGGCTTTTCAGTGAGTTTTTAGGACTTCCTGATAATAATGAATTACAACACTATCCTGAAGCTTTGAGTAAAAGAAATGCACGATGGTGATGGTGATGAAGATATAATAATAAAATAAGACGCGAGGTGAAAACAGTTTTTGCTTCTTTGTGTTTTCCCTCATATTAACTTTCCTGCTTCCTTTAGTCAAAACGAGCATGTGTGTATTCAGAGACGTCTCCTAACAGAGAGCTTGACTGGATTAACTTTTAAAGCAGCTGCTGGAAAACAGGCTTAAGCTCATAATCCACATGACCCTTAATTATTTCCATATTTGTCAAATCAACCCACCGCTGGTGAAAGAAACCTGACATAAGTTTGAATGTTTGACCCTCTTTGTGTTGTTGGGTTGATTTTTGTTTTTTGTAGCGACCACTGAAGAGGAATGTGACCGGCTGCCTTGTTACCTGAGCTCTTTATCACCTCGCTCTTCGCCTTATTTCTACAAAACAACAGAGTCGAGCAGAAGTGAAGAAAGTGGAACCTGCAGGAGTAAAACTTCTATTTCAAACAGCAGGATTTGTTACTGGAGAACAGCTTTGGACGAGGAGAGCCATAAAGCAAAGAAAGGAGAGCAAATAATACCCGTTTGAGATGGACACTTTTTAATTTATTTCAAGGCTGCGACTTAAACAAGGAGAGGCACCACAGTGTGGGATCTCTGCTCGAGTCTGATGTCTTTGTTGGGCTCCCTGGCAGGCAATTTACATCTCCCTTTGTCTGCAGAAGGAAGCAGCAAAGCAGGCATAACTATATCTGTGCAATATGTCACTAATTTTAAAAACACTTCTATTTTTAGCGATCTCTGCAGAGCAACGGAGTTTCTCCACACGGCTCCTGGTCTCTTTGGTGAATCCCTGATAGAAACACGCGTGTGCGCTCAGATTTTCACAGAAATGGATCCAGCTCAGCTGCTCGAGGAGGAAAACCTCCACACAAACACTCACACACACACACACCAGTGAAACAGAGGTGAAGTAATTCCTCTTGACACCACAAGCATTTCAGCAGCAGTGACAAGATGACCTCATGATGAGATCGATGAAAGAAATCTTTCCATCTGAGAGATAAAATCATGAGAAAGGGCCTGGCACTAATAACACGTTTTGAACACAAAAGAAGAAGAGCAGACATCGAGCAGCAACCTGCAGTTCCTCTAACGTCCAGCAGAGGCTCCGGTAGTGAGCCTGTCCCCGTAGAAATAAACACGGTTTTGTCTTTGAAGATAATAACAGCTCAGCTTAGACTGTATTAAGGCTTAAAGTTTGCATTATTAGGGGCGTGGCCTCTGTGACTCACGCGTGGATGCTGAAACAGGCGGTTGTAGCTGCTAGCTTCACCTGAACTGGACCTCTGCACCGTGTTTGTGCTGTTGGAGCCTTTTTGCCATTTAAAAGCAGTCGGAAACATCTTGCGATTCCAGCCTGTAGCTTACGGTCGACATTTCAAAGAAACTGTTTGTAATCAGAAGCTGTGCTGCTTTCGTAGATTTGCTTCAGCTCCCGTGACGAGTGGCAGTGGTGACACAAGATGATGCTGCGCTTCACAAGAACGTAACTAGTGTCACGTCTGGTTACTTTTCTTTTGTATAACTCCACATCATCACCTGTGTGACAGTCAGTTTACAGTGTAACACTAAAGTCTCCACATGCACACTAGAGCTGCCACAAACGATTATTTTGATAGTCGACTAGTCACCGATCATTTTTGCAATTAGTCGACTAATCAGATCATCATCCATTGGACGTAAAACTACAGCTTATTGCACCAGCAGCATCTGCTCTTATATAACTATCATTAGCTTACAGCTTTAAGTGTTTAAGGTATGTGCTAACTAAAAATAAAGACAAGATGATAGTTTATTAAATTTTAATGAAATTTGCAGATTGTTTCGGTGAAGTTTAATAAACTCCTTGCTATCTAAAATATAACAGGACACTGGAATAAATTCTCCAGCATCTCACACTTCTGATAATCAGCTGTCTGCTTGACGTTTATTCAGCTGTGTAAAAACTATAACTTTAATCTCAGCCAAACCGATTTACTCAGGAACAAATAAAATACTAAAAAAGCCAAACAATAACATTTGTAAGTTATCTAAGTGACTTATATATCATGTTTAACCTGAGTAGCGAAAGACAGCGGTGGGTTTGAAGACGATTAGCCGGGAGTCCGGTGTTCTCACGGCTCTAGTTAGCCTAGCCCCCGGCTAGCTATCGAGCTAGTGGGTAACAGACGTCTCTGAAAACGTCGGAGCGCTTTTGAAAATATGTGGTGTCTTGATAAACTGAGCAGATATTTGAGGTTTACACAGCTACATTCTCGCCTGAAAATATGTTAAACGTTTATTTTGTGACCCAGAAAGAAGAATAAGAGTAATATTAAAACTAACTACCTGCTGCCATTGTTGGAAACTGAGCTGGGCTGCGCTATGAATTCTGGGACACAGCTTCTTCTTCTTCTTCGGGGTTTAACGGCAGCTGGCATCCTTGTACATGCAGTGCTGCCATCTTCTGTTTCAGTCCGTTATTACACTCTTAAATCCTACTACTTATTCCTGCGTCTTTTGTGATCTTACAAAGCTTCAAACGACGCGTCGACTATTAAATCAGTCGTCGACGATTTTGATAGTCGACGTAATTGTGACCAGTCGACTAATCGTGGCAGCCCTAATGCACACGTATGTGCACAAACACTCGTCCTAACAAGCAGCAAGTACAGAAGGTGCCTCTGTTAGAGGCCTGTTCAGGTTTGAGAGCCGACCTCATTACAGTGGGTGAGACGGGGGTGGGAGTCCTGCAGTCCTGTTACCTGCTCAAAGTCGCTCTACCTGAGCGTCACCGTGCTCGCTGCATGTTAGCGTCACAGACTGTGAGTGGTGCTGGCTGGACGGTTCGCTGTAACAACGTTCTCGAAGCAAGTGTCAAACTCTGGACGTCGCTCTGGCGTTTTTATCCACTCCTGTTATCCAGATAACTGAAGATCTCTCTTTGAAATAGGAGTTTAGTGCAGTAATGCTTTATGATGCAGAGCTACAGGCAATGTAATCTGATTACTTTACATTGAAAACTGTTGCTAATCCTCTGTAAGGTGTCTAAATATAACCCAGAGGCCCAGAGGGGCACACGTGTGTGATTTAACCCCCGTCGCATCATGTGAAGCAGCAGGCATGAAACCCCCAAATACGAACATTTAGCTGCTTTGATTTCCTGATCTTACATCATTTTGTTGGTTAAACGAGCCTTTTGGGAAGCGATAATTAATGAGACTGAAACAAAAAAGGAAATCTTAAAACCCTTCCAGTTATCACCAGTGACAGATACAAATGTTCTCCACAGTCTGCATTTTTACAGTTTTACTGTCTGTTACATCAAATCAGAGGATGGAGGGAAAAACGCTTCCCGCTGAGGTTTTATCGACTCCTCCGACCTATTACAGCTGCTAATTCAAATACTTTTCACAGGCTGCTCTCCACGGGGGTCAGAGCTCAGTCAAAGAGCAGCGCTCTCCTGGCTGACATTCATTCGCTCCTTGTTTGCCTTCATTTAGGGTTTTTTCTCTTTTAGCATTTGGAGGAGAGAAGAAATCCTACTTCTGCCAACCAATGGGTCGCTGTTGTCATTTTCATTTCAGTAAATTTGGTTGCATTAAGCACCAAAACTTGTGCTCTGTTGTTTTTCTCTCCATGGAAACCTCGCTGCTGTCTTACAGCTGAGGATCTTTGTCAGGACGGGGTTTTCTTCCACTTCTGCTGAAGCTCTGAAGCCTCGTGTCCCAGTCCTAATCCCGGAACAACAGTGATGTAGTTGGTTACATCAGGGCTTTTACCAGATCACTCACAGGTCTGGTGTTTGATCCAAGATCACTGAGATTGACTCGCTGGCGGCTGGTGTGCGCACAGATCGCTTAGACTGCGGGTTTCCAGCGTTGCACATCCTTCCTTGTGTCCGCTCCACTGCTTCCTTCTGGCTACAGCCTCCATCACCTTCAAGCACTCAGCCCTCCGCTCTAACGTGTGGTCATTATCCGCCAGCTTATTGCTACAATAACACTGTGTGTGATTAATGTTCACACAGAGAGGATCTGACACAATGTGTGCTCATTTCTCCAAATAGTGCAGCCCTTCATGCGCCGGGCCTCGTGGTTGACTGAGAAAACTTAAACAGTTATGGCCCTTCAACTGATCGTGCCTGAAATGAGTATGAGTGTGTGTGTGTGTGTGTGTGTGTGTGTGTGTGTTTGAGAGAGCGGGAGAGAGACCTGAGCACTCTCTCCGTTACAAGCGTTTCAGGATCCTGAAATTTATTTGGCCGCACGTTTCCCTTTGCCACATCTGACCGTGTATTCCAGATGTTTCATACAGCAGCTGGCGTTGCTGTGGACAGTGTGTGTGTGTGTGTGTGTGTGTGTGTGTGTGTAGCAGCAGCTCTGGGCAGCGGCGTGCCTCTCGTTCAGAGGCTTTATTCCAGACAACCGCAGTGGACGGCATTAAAACCAGATGTCACAGCTGATGTTTGGACCACAAGACAACGTCCAGCATCTGTTCTTTATCAGCACAGCGTGCACAGAGGTTCAGCAATGGGCACACATACATATAAACTGAAATTTGGAAGCTGCTCACATTTGTCCACAGAGATTTGGGACACTTGTTGTGATCTATCTCTAGAAACAAAGCTGTCCTCCCTCACATCACTAGTGCCAGCAGCGCATACTTAAAGCATCCTAAACACTTCCTGTAACCAACATGGAGCTTTTATTTTGAAAGTCTGACACCATGTGGTTAGACTATCTTTGTGTGCTGCTCCGAATGTGGATGTAGGAACTTTTTTAAGATGGCAAAACATTTCACATCAAAACTTAAAAAAAGTTCATACTTCCTGCAGTGCATGACAGAAAAATAGGCTTTTGCAAAAGTTACAAGTATGAAGAGCTTTCTGTGTTATGAAAGCAGCTAATGTCACCAACACCGCAATCATGCAAAAACTACCCTGTGCTGAGCAACATGCATATTTCATCCTTCTTATTTTATCCTCAGCTCTGCGCTGTCACCAGAAGCCCAGCAGCAAATGCAGGCAGCCTATAATCAATGCAATAATTAGTTGTAAAGTAAAAGCACGGCAGTGACATGAGCTATTTTACCGTGATGGATTATTCATCACGGCAGCAGCTTTTTAGTTTTTTAGGGTTTCTAAGCAGACAAACCACCAACTCTCAAAAACACACAGCAGGAGGTTCAGGAAAGCTGGATTCAAATTCATTCTGGAAAAAATACATGAAGTCAGCCGAAAGCTGAGCAGCACCACAGCCTAACAAACCTCACTTACATCCCTCAAAGTTTGTCAATCCAGTATCTGCCTCTGCTATCAATGCTATCAATGCTAACAATGCTATCAATGCTATCAATGCTAACAATGCTATCAATGCTATCAATGCTATCAATGAAGCAGTCAGATCGACACTTTAGGGGAACATCTGAGAATGACTGAGCGCTATTAGCAGCTAACAGTGTCGGAGTATATAACTGAGCTAGCTAGCATTAGCAGCTAAGATAGCAGTAGCCACCGCTGTCTTTTATATACAGTCTACAGTAACTGTAAACCCCAGCTGTGGGCCCACCCTGTACCCTGTTTTAATGAGGATCTCTGAACACTTTACTTCCCTGGATGATTGAGTATGCATGAAGACTTGATTTAATACTTTTTGTTTTCAGTTTGTGTGTTTTTTGTATATTTATTGTTAGTTTCTGATTATTATAAAATACTATGGGTCAGAGGTAAGCTTTGGGAAATCATAACAGATACACCAACAACACTGTATTTGACTCACAGTTATGTAGATATCTCCGTAAAGCTGCAGCACAGCGTTGTGTGGTGAACTATTCTATAGATATAGAAACTTTAAACTATAGATTTTTTTTATTGACTTTGCTTTAGTCGTCAGTACTGCAGGTTTATTAAATACATTTAGATATTTCAACTACAACTACGAAACATGGAGTGCAGTTTCACGAGTACTCCAGAAACACGTGGGCTGAAACGCTCTCCTGCATCTCCAGCTTAAGCTGGAGTGAAAGCTCCAGCAGCAGAGCGGCTCTGCTGTTCGCTGGCACGCCTCTCAGTCCACACACTACCTGCTTTGTGAATACTTCCTGTGGGATTCAGGAAATAACACACAGAGCTAATGTGTGCCCTTCTGTACGTGTCACGTTACTAATTTCAGCCATTAGAGCATCTCTTCTGCGGGATTAGGAAAAGGCATACAGCGCATAGCTAATGGCCCTGAAATCCACACTACCTGCCAGCATAATGAAGAGCTAGGAGCGGGAAACGGGTACAGAGAGCTCCGGAGATTACGGCGGCTCAGAGGAATGAAACAGGCCGACAGATATCAGGCTGTGGTGGATGATTCAGTCACAATGTGACAGCACAGCTTTTTGTTGTTTGCAGACTGAAGAAGTGCAGCAATGAATGAATGATGCATGAGGGTCCGCCAGCCTGCTGAGGAGCAACGCACCAGAGCCGATGCTAGAAAACGTAGAAACTTTAGACAAACACAAGACAGATGAAAGTTAACGAGGTGCAGAAATACGTGTCAGCGGAGCTCCCAACTCTTTTACATCAGCACGAGAACAGAGACACATTTAAATGTTCATTAAACCCACAGGAGAGAACATCATGCTACTGAAGACTTCTGTCTGCATTCAGGTGTAAATCAGGTTTTTTAACTGTGAAAACGTTTAAAAGGATTAAAGCAGCAGGTAAACGATACGACTTAATCCAGTTGGACCTGTTGGACTGATGTCTGTCCACTAATCCGGACACGCTCCATCAGCCATCGCTCTATGAGCACCACGTTAAATATGATTTGGAGATCTCCAACGTTCTTTACTGAAGCAGAAGTACAGATACCTGTGTTAAGAAATACTCCAGTAAAAGTACTGAAGCAACTTTTTTACTCAAGCAAAAGTAATAAAGTACAGGCTCTGAAATGTACTCAAAGTACGAAAGTAAAAAGCTGAAGGACGATTCTACTCACTGCGTTTGTACAAAGGGAACTGAACCTTATGCTTAATCAACATAAGAATAAAATAATATCAGCACATGAGAATACAAATAATGAATGTACTTCGTTTGAATCTCTTATGTAGGAGACGAGCAGTGATTTTAAATAAATACCTGTTGGCTGCTCTGCAGAGGGTGACCTGCCCTCCACACCTGAACAGTAACGTGGGTCAGGGGTCACAGCAGGTGGCTCCGAGTGGAGATCAGCTGACCTGCTGCTCTTTGTTGATGTGCACCCCTGAGCCCAACCAGATGTGAGCAGTGATGTACAGCCTCTACACCACAGGTGTCGAACTCCAGGCCTCGAGGGCCGGTGTCCTGCAGGTTTAGATGTGTCCTTGATCCAACACAGCTGATTTAAATCGCTAAATGAGCTCCTCAACATGTCTTGAAGTTCTCCAGAGGCCTGGTAATGAACTAATCAGTTTATTCAGGTGTGCTGACCCAGGGTGAGATCTAAAACCTGCAGGACACCGGCCCTCGAGGCCTGGAGTTGGACACCCCTGCTCTACACTGTTGTTATACTGCACAGTACAGATATGTCTTTTAAAACGTGGGGAGTAAAAAGTAGTCAGAAATATATATACATGAAAATTCTACTTAAGTAAATATTTGTACTTCATCACCTCTCACCTCTGGGGACAATGCTCATATATTATAACATTATAAAGAGTATTATAGCAAGTGGAACATGCCGTATCATTTGTACATACTGCGTAGAATAGAATAGAATAGAATAGAATAGAATAAACTTTTATTATCCCACGGATGAGAAATTTCGGTGTTACAGAGCTCTTACAGCACGGGAAAATAAAATATAAAAGGAAAACACAGGGTGGTCCTATAAACATAAGCAACCGAAGTTTGTATATACAGGTGACAATGTACAGAATATGTATAGAAAAATTGTACAAAGATATGTATAAAATGTACGGCAAACAAACAAGGTGGTGAGTAAGATGACCAAAGGATGTTAAGTTACAGAGTCTGACAGCTGCTGTAAGAACGACCTGCAGTAGCGCCCCTTCCTACACTGTGGGTGTAAAAGTCTACAGCTGAACGAGCTGCTCAGTGCTCGTAGAGTCTCATGCAGGGGGGGGGAGGTGACGTCCAGGATGGATGTTAGCTTAGACAACATCCTCCCCAACCTGCTCGATGGACTTCAGCGGACAGTCCAGGACAGAGCTGGCCCTCCTGACCAGTTTGTTAAGTTTCCCCCCATACCTCTCTGCCAGTCCACCACTCCAGCAGACAGAGCATAGAAAATAGCAGACGCCACCACGGTGTCGTAAAATGTCCTTAGGAGTGTCCTGTTCACCCTGAAGGATCTCAGCCACTGAATACATGAAGCTGAATGGCTGCCATGACTGATATCCTGGAAAGGCTGAGGTAAAAAAATGACGACAGCTTTCCAGGATTTGAAACGAAACAATAAAGCTGGAAATGTTTTATCCTGTCTTCCTTCTCTCACCCCAACCAATCACAGCAGATGGCCCCGCCCCTCCCTGAGCCTGGTTCTGCTGGAGGTTTCTTCCTGTTAAAAGGGAGTTTTTCCTTCCCACTGTCGCCAAAGTGCTGCTCATAGGGGGTCATATGATTGTAGGGTCGACCTTACAGTATAAAGCACTTTGAGGCAACTGTTGTTGTGATTTGGTGCTGTATAAATAAAACTGAACTGAATGTTATTCTGTAAATATTTCAAGTATTCAACAAAAGCATTGTTTAGACATTCCCAACTTGTTCCTTTACACGATCCCTCCTTTTTCCAGGCTCAAAAGTTGAGCAGTTTCATGCGTGACCCACATGATGAAAAGTCTGGATGTGAGCTCTTTGTATGCAGTCCAAAGCAGCAGGGATGAAAGTGAAGGATGCTAAACAGGGACGAGGTCCTGCGTGTAATTCATTTCACTTCAACATAGTGTTCACATTTATTATCCTTGTTAACTGAACATGGACCTTTTCAGATGGCATTTAGAGGCAGAAGCCAAAAATATCTGCATCTGAAAACTTTCATTTAGCACTTCTAAAGTGCACTAATTAACACTGTGCTCTCATCTGTTTAATGAATACACGACAGCACTTTGCTGTTTCAGAGAAAGTGACTTGCTGAAGCTTTTCCAGCGGCTGTGACTGAGCAGCTTCCTGTCTTCACAGCGATGTGTACGAACGCCTCACACGGAGGGTTTGGATCTAAGTGCTACGATGTCGACTGCGTAATACTGAATACTTCTTACAATGGCATCTGTTTCAAGAAATATTAGCAAACAGCTCTGAAGTGAACAGTGCAGTTTGCTGTAAGACTTAGCGTAGCTGTTCAAACAGCTGGCAGTTTATCTATTTCCTCGACATCTGACATGAGATAAAGACCTTGGAGGACTCAGTCGTGCAGAGCAGCATGTCTCCAAAGACCTCCTCCCAGTCCTCATGTGTGTCTGTACCTGGGCTGAAAGTGGACCAAGCAGAGGTCTGACCTTCCAAGGCTGCTGGTAGGTCAGTCCACAGACTGAGCAGAAGCTGAGTCATGTGACACTCTTGTCACATGACGCACGGAGGAGCTGTCCAGGAAGCATCATAGCACCCAAAGCATCTCAACTGCCTCCTCTCAATGTGGAGTATCAGTGGCTGAACTCTGAGCCCTGTAGAGCCCAGCGACCCAAACTGAATCCACAGCCTTATTCTTTCAGTCACTACCCAAAGCTGATGGATGAGGATGGGAACATCGATCGACCAGTAAACTGACAGCTTTGCTTCTGAGGAAGAAATCTCGGGCAGAACCCGGATCAGAGAGGGTCAGCCAGTTGGGAGTGAGTGGAGGGCGACATTCTTGGTCACCTGATTTAGGTTCCTATAGGTATTTATGCCTTTATGAAACACCCACTTATGCAGATCGCCTCCTTTGCTCACTCAGTATCTTGTTATCCAGCAGTGCAGTTTCTTCCTGTTAGCAGGGAGTTTTTCCTTCCCGCTGTTGCCAACTGCGTGTTGGGGTTTTCTCTGTATTGTTCTAGAGCTATAAAATTACGATATGAAGCACCGTGAGATGACTGTTGCTGTGATTTGGTGCTTTCTAAATAAAACTGAATCGACGGTGTCGGCCACAGCTGTTAGCTCATCAGCGACGAGCCTCTGCACTGCTAAAGCTATAATAAGCTGCTTTATTTTCTCCGTGCGTAGGCTGTGCAGCAGCACGCTCACATACACGTCCATCATTATCTACACCGAACACTGGCAACTGTCTCGCCCATATTAACATTTATTTTTCTTTTAAATCAATATTTAGCTCGGGGCCGTTTCACCTGTCTACTTACGAGACTTCGAATTTCCAGCTGAGGGACCTAAATGAGATTATGGGTAAAATATCTGGTTTGCCTGAGCGCCGAGCTGACCGAATAATGAAGCCACTGAAAACAACGCTCGAGGCGTAGCTGCCATCAAGGATGTGCGTGCACAGTAAGTTTGTGTCATCACGATGTATGTTCTTAAACAGTGTGGAGAACTGACCCATAACCAGCCACGCTCTGCAGCATCGAGCCGTACGGCGAGCTCACAGAGGATATTAAAGCATCTGTCACTCACAACATCTCCACAGAACTCAATGCACAAAGAGACGCTCTGCACTGACACTGGACCAGCACTCCAGTGTGTGCACAGTTATAATCTCATCATGATAAATCAATACGCTGACCAGCAAGCTGCATTTACGAGCAACCCACAGCGACGAGGGGAAACGCACACACACACCACAGACCACAGAGTGGCTGCAGGGTTGTTCGTTTCCAAAATGTGTCAAAATAAGCACTGGAGCTGAAAGCCATTAGGCCACAACCACAGCTTTCCTTTTAAGCACCATTAGAAAGACGCTTTCAGGACATCCACTCACAGCTGGTCTGTCACTGTGGACACATCCACCCGACCCAGGTGTCACATTTTATTCGCAGTTTTTAAAAAAGAAAGCCGTTCTCATAAGAGGCTCTTCTTGTGTTGCTAATGTGCTCTTACTCTACAGAGCGTCCTCGTAAACCCCCACCCCCGGCTCCTGATCACCCCCGGCTCCAAAAAACACACTTACTGTAATCAGTAATCCATAAATTCACAGATGATGTTTCTGACCCTCTAAGATGTTAGTTCAGGATTATCTGATGTGAACTTTAATGAGTGTAATGACTCCAGTTCTGCTCTTCAAAGATCCGATTCACGATGCCACACAGTCGGCAGCCTGACGACTGTCTGACATCTTCATCTGCAGATCTGTTGTCTTCAAATCTCTCCAGCGTCAACACAGCACAAGTCTGAGCTGCATGAAGTCGTATTAATGGACGGGCACATACAGAAACAGCCCAAACAGCCTCCCAAGGACCCGCTTTGATGAAAGCGAGGCTGTCAGAGGAACAGGAGGACATCAGAGAGTCACTTTGTTACCAAAGAGGAGCTGCAACACCACCACGTATGGTGTAACCTGACATGCACCAGCCCAGAAACAACACGTCAGGTTGATGCAGAGCCTCTGACTGTTCAGCACATCGATCCCACCGGTGCATTTCCAGCAACTTATCTCTGTGGTTTTTAAATAGATCAGTGAGAGAAATCATCTCAATATCATGTCACAAACGTGTGGAGGCAGATTCCTGAAACCCTTCAAATGGACATGAGCGAGTGAAAAGTTTTACTTTGATTTGCTAACAATGATCTCACAGATGCAGCAAGTTCACTTTAATAATCTACCAACAGCAGCACAAACAAGCAGACCTGAGAGGGAAGTCAGTGATCTGCTGAGAGAAATAAGAGCGTAAGCACGAAAAAAGGAAAAACAAACGTTCAGATTCAGGAGATGAAACAGAATCAAGTTGGGATATAAAGATGAAGCGCTGACAGACGCTGGTGGAGACGTGTGGGCTGAAGGCTGGACACAGAGAAAAGCTCAACTGTAGGATTTGTAGAAGAAAACCAAAGATTATTTATTGAGCCGGAGCGATTCAGATGTTACTGAAAGAAGAGAAAGTGACTCACAGACATCTGTGGGCAGCAAACGGGGCCAACAGAGAGCGTGAGTCACGTTAACGCTGTTACACAAAATTAATCATCTTCTGTCTAAAGTCTGATATCAGAGAGAAGTGTGTGTGTGTGTGTGTGTGTTTTTGTGCTGTCCACACTTTGTATTGTAGACCTAAAACCCTGAGATGCAACAAACCCTTCAGCTGAGTAAAAAGTAACTTGGCTGTAACACATTCACACATTACAGCCAAGTTACACGGACGTATTACAGCCATGTTTGTCTGTGCCATGGCAACTATCCACCCCCCCACCCCACCCCCCGCCCGTCCCTCAGACACTCAACGTTCGGGAAGCCAGAAATATACGACGCGCAGCACTCGCTCTGATAGCATCTTCGCCCGGCACTGAAAATAAATGAACACCAGCAGCAAACACAAGTTGCATCAACATATTTAGCTCTGTAATTATTTAGCACGTGTAAATCAAACCCGAGTACATTTCTATGATTAACCTGAAGCAGTGAGGCTGCAAACACACCACAGCTTTCACTAAACTGACGCTGGTGTGCCGGTGTAATCGTTGCTGATCCGCTGGCTCAACGTATCTTTACTGTCTGTGTCTGAAAGTCGAATTTTCAAAGTTCCCAGTTAATCTTAGGTGTGAGAAATCCCACGAACAATATAAGACTGGAGGATGAGCAGCAGGTTACGAGGTAAGAGGAGAGGAATTATGGGACGTCCACTCATCAGGTGGACACAAACGTGACTCTAAATGGCGGCTAACGTTGCTGCGGGTGTGCTGAACGTGCAGCGAAGCAGTGCTGTGAAACAGTAGAAGGTGAGAACGTGTCACCTGTTGCTTTCAGAGCTTCTACGTTGCCCAGAAAGCCGTCGGTGTTTAACTGCCACTGAAGTTAAAGTTGAAACCTGACACAGAACGAGCAATGGAGCTCAGCTTCGTCCTGGACGCCGCCGCCACCTTCTGTGTCCAGCACGTCTCAGACCTGCTCCACTTTCGTCTCTGGGCTTCTCACAGGCCGCCATTGATCTTCAGCTCACCTCCATCCATCTTTTCAAATCCGTTTCAGCAGGCGGCG